>NC_034591.1:70070012-70078813 GCF_900095145.1 Mus pahari | reverse complement strand
GAAGGGGCAGATTAGGACAGGGTTTGATTCACTTTATAAACCAAATATGTTGTCCTTTTACAATCAGGAAAACTTGGTTTTTATTTGGCTCGGCTATTTCTATTCACTCAGAAGACCCTGCTTTTAATTTACTTAATCTAAGAAAGTTTTTTTTTTTCTTTTAATTTACACTGGTGTTCTGCCTCAATGTATGTCTGTGTAAGGGTGTCTGGTCCCCTGGAACTGTAATTACAGTCACGACCTGCCTGCCACCTGGGTGCTAGGATCTGAACATGGGTCCTTCGGAAGAGCAGCCAGCGATCTTAACCACCAAGTCATCTCTCCAGTCTCTAAGAAAGTTTTTAAATGGTGAGAGACTCTTGTAACATTCCAGTGAAGCAAGCACTATCTACTGACACTGTCAGTCGTGGTACCAAAAGGCACATTGCATCACTCAAACATCTGTTTTCAATTTCTTTTCTTCTTCTTCTTTTTTTTTTTTGGAAACAAAGGTCTCGCTCTGTAGTCTGGAACTCAGGCTGACCCTTAGACTCCAGCCTTCACCCCCAGCATTGGGAGCACAGACAAGAGGTTGCCCCCACCCCTCTCACCTCTCCTTTTTAAAGACAAGATCTCCTTGTGTGGCCTCATCTGGTCTAGAACTTGCGACCCTCTTGTTTTAACCTGCAGAGCGCTGGCACTGCAGGTGCCTGCCACCAACCCAGGATGGTTTTCTAATTTACAGGAGCATAATGCTAACGGGACTAACTCAAGGGTCCACCTCCCCACCAACTCACAGAAATGTTTGAAAAATGGAAATGTCAACAAAATGAAGATCTACCAGTGCGGGGAGCAGGGGGTGGGGGATGGGGAGCAGGACAGAAAACCAGCCCTAGAGGCCCCCTCCATTTTCTTGGCTTCTCTACCTGTCTGTGGCTCTGTGGTACTCTGCTTCTCTCCCCGTGAGCAAGCTCTCTCAGGACACTGATGATCAAGCCCACTGCTTTCTGCCCATGTCATTGGTTGTTCTTTTTGTCCCATCTATGGACAATCCCCATTAGCCACCTACTCGGGGCTGGAGCCTTCTAGCTACAGAACCCTTCCCTTGGTCCCATATCCCTCCTTTAGATTCTATCCCATTATTCTGCCCATTTTTATGGGAAAATTCTCCAAGAGTGATCAATCATCTGCGCTCAGTGTGTGTGTTCTTTCTCAAATCCAATGCAGTGAGGAATTTTGTTCCAGGCACACCTCTGAAACAGTTTGCCAGGTATTGAACCCCGTCAATAAATTACTGCCTCCTCCTGGAAACAGCTTCCCGCATCTGGCACCGCAGCACCCCATCTCTTTCTTTTAAGTTACCAGGGACTTTTAAGTTGTTGATTCTTCATCTTTCCGTCCTCAGATTCACCCTCTCTCTTCAAATATCATACCACTTTTTTTCCGATATATATATATATATATATATATATATATATAATTTTTTGTTTTGTTTTGTTGTTGTTGTTGTTGTTGTTGTTGTTGTTTTTTTGAGACAGAGTTTCTCTGTGCAGTCCTGGCTGTCCTGTAACTCACTCTGTAGACCAGGCTGGCTTCAAACTCAGTAATCCGCCTGCCTCTGCCTCCCAAGTGCTAGGATTACAGGTATGTGCCACCACTGCCCGGCTTTTTCTGATATATTAAAGATTTATTTATTTTTTATTTTATGTGTATGGGTGTTTCGTCTGCATGTATGTCTGTGTACCGCATGTGTGCCTCGTGTTGATGGATGTCCATAGAGGGTGTTGGGTTCTTCTGGGGCTGGAGTTGCAGGCAGTCACCATGTGGTCAGTGGGAATCAAACAGGTTGTTTGGAAGCTTGGCCAGCACTCTTCTTTTGTTTGGTTTTTCAAGACAGGGTTTCTCTGTGTAGCCTTGGCTGTCCTGGGACTCCATCTGTAGATCAGGCTGGCCTCGAACTCAGAGATCTGCCTGCCTCTGCCTCCTGAGTGCTGGGATTAAAGGCATGCACGCAGATTGCCTGTGAGCCAGTGCTCTCAACCACTGAAAGCAACTTAACTTAAGCCAATATTTAACTATGTTTTCTGTACCATTTAGTACTAGCTATATTTATTTGTTTGCTATCTATCCCACCAGAATGGTAATTTTTTCTCTCTTCCTGTCTGTCTCTCCCTCTATTCTTGTCTCTCTTTTCCTATTTCTCTCCCCCCACCACCTCTCTCTCTGCATATGTGCACTTACACCTATGTGTACAGAAGCCAGAGGAAGGCGTTGGGTGTCTTGCTCCCTATCATTCTCTGCTTTATTTCCTCTCATTGAACTGGAACTAGGCTAGCAGCCATTAAGCCAAGCCCCTACATTCATTCCTCCTGTCTTTGCTCCCCACAGCACTGTGTTACAGGTGCCTGGTGGCTGTGCCAAAATTTTTACATGGAAATTTGAATTCAGGTTTTCATGCTAGCAGGACAAGTAAGCGCCCCTAAACCCCTTCCACCAAGACAGGGTCTCTCTGGCTAGCACTGGCTGTACTGGAACTCATTCTGTAGATCAGGCTGGCCTCGAACTCAAGCAGCCTGCTTCTGTCTCCCAAGTGCTGGGATTAAAAATGTGGGCCACTACTGCCCTGCAAGGACAAGCACTCTTACTGAGCTGTCTCCCCAGCTCCCAAATGACAGTTTCTTTTCTTTTCCTTTTTAAATTTATTTTCATCTCTGTCTGTCTGTCTATCAATCATCTATTTATTGGAGACAGGGTTTCTTCTCTAAATAGCCCTGGCTATTTTGGAACTCATTCTGTAGACTAGGCTGGCCTTAAACTTACAGAGATCCACCTGCCTCTACTCCTGAGTGCTGGGACTATAGGTGAGCAAGCCACCAGGCCTGGCACAAAACAGTGGTTTCCTGAAGGCAATGACTCTATAACTCCTGTCTACTCTAGAACCTGTCACTTACTGTTCTTTAGCAAATATCTGTTGAGGTCAAATCTTAGTCACAGAATCCTTAGACCTTGGGAGGGATCTGTTCTGATTATTCTTGCTCATAATCACAGGGCTGAGTCTTCTCTACAAGAGGAGGAGGAGGAGGAAGAAGAGGAGGAGGAGGAGGAAGAGGAGGTTACTGATTGCCATTTTCTCTACTGCTTGTCTTTTGTCCAGGCAAGGCTTATTTTGTTAACCCTAAATGCTGGATTCTCAACAAAGCTGATTTTGTTTACAAAACTGCTATGGTTGTACAGAACTTGTAAAATTTGAAATGTGTGAGGTAACTCAATACACAAGAATACCCACACAAATAATGTAAACAGAAGCACATGCCTACGCCATCATGTAGAACCCATGCAAGCTAGATCAAGCCCATAAAGAAACTGAGAAATGTGTGTGTGTGTGTGTGTGTGTGTGTGTGTGTGTTGTACAGGGGAGGGGAGATCTTTTAGAGTGTGACAGGCTGGTAAACAAATGTATGTGAGACATTCTGGAAAACTCAGGGAAGAACTTAAGTTACAGAAATTCTCTATGACCGGGATAGTGTTGCTAGAGGTTAACAGTTGGTTAAAAGGACTTTCACGTGGGGATGGAGAGATGGCTCTGAAGGTAAGAGCACTGGCTGCATACCAGAAGACCATTCTTAGCATCCACATGGAGGCTTTCAGCCATCTATATAACTCCTGGGGGATCCAACAGGCTCTTCTGGCCTCCAAGGGCACTACACACACTTGGTATAGACTCACATGCAGGCAAACTTGGGATATTGACTTCCTTAGTATACTGACACTCATACACATAGAAGTGAGTGTGTGGGGGGGGAGCAGGCATAGTGGCACACACCTTTAATTCCATCACTTGAGAGGTTGAGGCAGGAGGATCTCTATGAGTTCAGAGCCAATACCAAGCTCCAGGTTAGCCAAGGCTACACAGTGATATCCTATCTCAATTTCCACTCCCTCCCATCACAAAAGGGGGGGTGGTGGAGTCCTGTCACATGATGATGGATCATGAACTCACTGAATAAAGAGTTAAACAAAAGGACAGAAAAGTATAAAATGAGCCAGGCGTGGTGGCACGCGCCTTTAATCCCAGCACTTGGGAGGCAGAGGCAGGTGGATTTCTGAGTTCGAGGTCAGCCTGGTCTACAAAGTGAGTCCCAGGACAGCCAAGGCTATACAGAGAAACCCTGTCTCGAAAAAACAAAACAAACAAACAAACAAACAAAAACGTATAAAATGACCAAATGAGTGGTGGAAAATGTCTCATAGTAGACAACAACTAAAAAAAATGGTGATGCTAAATATAAAGCAAAGACATTTAAATAGCCTCAGAATGTCATTCTATAGATTACTTGTTAATTACAAAAAAGAATAACACTACAGGGCAAGCCTGGCAGGTGCCATCTTAAGCAATGGCTAAGCCTACTGAAGTAATCCGGAGACAGACACCATGCTCCCTGACGTGAAGGAAACAGTACTAACTGTAGTTTTTATGTTAAAACTCATCTCAAGCTAACGAGGAGAAGACATTCCAGAATAAAGGTGACTGACAGTGTGCGATGGGTTCCATGTGACTGGAGCACAGACTCTGAATACAGACAGGCAAGACAATGACCCTAGACTCATGAAAAATTTCCTTCCTTTGGTTACAGAAAAAAAAAAAATCACTCTTAGGAAAACACGCAATGTATCCAGTATTAAATGGCTTTGATTCACTCTTTAAATGTGTCACAACATAAAGGAATTATGTATTTATACATATGGATAGTTATTAAGGCCAAGTGGGAAAATATAAAATCCAGGCAAAGGACATTATTCAATAATCTCGCTTAAAAGTTATTTTTGAGATTTTTATTTCATGTGTATAAGTGCACATATGTTTGTGCACCATGTGTGTGAAATACCCACAGAGCCAGAGGAAGCCATTGGATACCTTGAGACTACAGAAGGTTGTGAGCCATCATGTGGTTGCTGGGAATTGAACACAGGACCTCTGAAAGAGCAGCCCATGCTCTTAACCACTGAGCCATCTCTCCACACCCACCCCACTTCCCTTTCTGAGACAGGGTCTCACTATGTATAGCCCTGGTATCCCAGAACTAGCTATGTAGACCAGGCTGGCCTGGAACCCACAGAGATCTACCCTACTCTACCTAAATTCCTTAGTGCTGGAATTAAAGGAATGCACTATCACACTCAGATCTTGCACTTTTTCAAGTTTGAAGTTATATTCATTTTTATTATTTACATTTAGATTATGTTTTTTTTTTTCGTTTTTTTTTTTTTTTTGAGACAGGGTTTCTCTGTGTAGCCCTGGCTGTCCTGGAACTCACTCTGTAGACCAGGCTGGCCTCGAACTCAGAAATCCACCTGTCTCTGCCTCCCAAGTGCTGGGATTAAAGGTGTGCGCCACCACGCCCGGCTAGATTATGTTTTGAGGTAAAGGATCATCCTAAAAGGCCCTAGACAGCAAAATGACCTTGGCAAAGCACAACTTCTGCTTCATCACAGTGTCCTGGAATCCAAGAGTGCTTCAGGAGGAGGTGGCAGATCTGCTGCAGTGATGCTTCAAGGTGGCTCAAGCCCAAAGTACCAATAGGAGCTTCTAACAGGCTGGTGGCTTTCACTGTTTTAGGGTAGAAGCCCAGCGACATTTGGGAAGAACAATGAGAGGTGACAACTAATAATTATGCCACTGGACAGGCTGACCTTTCAAGATTCAGAAGGAATGGAGACCTGGATCAAGACAGTACTTTTGGCTCTGAAGATAGGAGAGGCTAGGGCAGAGGCAGGAGGGTTGCCACAGATTCCAGGCCAGCCTGGAGGACACACTGAGACATAATCTCCAAACCAGCACCAGCAGAAAGGAGAAAGGAAATGAACTCTATAAGAAAACAAAAGGGCTGGAGAGGTTCCTCTGCCGTTAAGAAGGGCGACTGCTGCTCTTGCAGCCAAGCCATGTGTGATTCCTCTCACCCACATGGTGACTCACAACCATCCGTAACTCCAGTTCTAGGGAATCAGATACCCTTTTCTAGCCTCAGGCACACACGTGGTGCATGTACATACATACATCATACATACATACATACATACAGGCAAAACATACATAAAAATAAAGCAAATCTTTTAAAAAGAGTTTTTAAAAAATCCCCAAACACCACTGATCTCACGACTGTGGCACAAGCAGGACTTGACCTCATGATCCCTTTGCCTTTAGAACCAAGTGCTGGGCTACGGGTGTGTGCCGCCATGCCCAGCCACTGTGTAAGATCTGGAAGGTGGACAGAAGCATCTTGACTGATGTCCATCAGGGCTAGGAAGGCTCCCGCTCCCACAGCCATAGGTGTTTCATGGGCATCGTCTCAGAAGATGCTTGTGTTCTCACCCAGCTTATTGCTGGCAGCAGATAGGATGCAAAGTGGAACAGGGATCCTCAGATGTGATGAAGACGGGCAGGATTACCCTGGGCGAGTGGGACACACATAAAGATGTAGGCGACCCCCACAAGGAAGGACTAGCAATGGCTGTTGGTGACCTGGGGCACCTTGCTGACATCTAGCTGTCTCTCTTCTCCTATTTATGGTCAGGTAACACCGGCCAGGCATCCTTGGCCTATGGCTGAGAAGGTTAAGGTGGGAAGAGGCAGGACCATAATGGCTCAAGCGTGGAACAGTTCTGATATACCTTGTTTCTGAGGGCCCTTTTAAAATGTGCACATTGACCTCAGAGTCTGCTTTCCAGAAAACAAAACTTGGGGTACCTAGCAATTCTGCCTCTGGACCTGAGGGAGAAAGCACAGGCGGGTAGAGGATCTGCCATTACAGTATTTGTATTTACAGAGTGAAAAGAGCCGGCTGCCTCTAGAATAGAATTTGGCCCAAAGGGGTGCAGTACTGGCAGGTTTAGCTACAAGCTGAGCGAGTGAAAGGAGCTACCCTGAACCAGCGGCTGTGTAACCCTGGACCGCTTGCTGACCCTCTCTGACCCTTCGTTTCCTGAACTCTGCAACGAGGGACCATTATGGAATTTGCATTTGAGGTAGTTGGGGAGATGCCCCTTCGTACATTCCAAGACACACGAATCACTCCTCTCTACAGCTTCCTGTTCTGGAGCCCTGCGCATCTTGCTAACTACTGTCAACACCTCAACTGGCTTTCCGAAAGATGCCGTACCCCGGCGTGACTGCCTCTGCTCCTCCTTGTGCAGGTCTGTGGCTCTCACCGCACAGGCAAGGGAAACGTGTCTTTAAGTTACTTTTATTTGTGTGTAGCTAAGTCTTACTCTAGTGGTCTCACTACAAAATAATAATAATAAAAAAAATTAGAAAGGTTCCATGTGTGTCCTAGGAAGTCAGCATAAAGTGTGTGTGTGTGTGTGTGTGTGTGTGTGTGTGTAGCACTTTACGTGATTTTCAGTGCTGGTGTTTGGAGGAAGGCCTGCCCAATCATGTCCCACTTTCATTCTGTACAGTGAACCATCGGAGCATAGTTGGACCTTCTGACCAGCCTGTCTGCAAAGGCTCTTCTCTTTGGCACGTAGGCCGTCTTGTTGGGCCTTTGGCTGTATACAACCATATGCTGCTTGTTCACCCGCCTCTGGCATCCAGACCAGGAGCAGTCTGTGGAAGGAAGGCTTTCTGTATCAGTGAAGAGAAGGATGAGGGGAAGAGAGATGCAAAGCTGGGCTTTTCTTTCTGAGGTTTTGTTTGTTTCTCTTGTAAAGTCCCTGAAGACCCTGTGTGCTGGCAGCTTGGACTTACTCCACTGTCCTGGGTTCTGAGGGATGGGTGGAGCGCCTACCGGCCATGCCCTTTGTGAGCAGATGCAGCTGGCCTAACTGGCCCTTTCATTTCCTCACCTGGCAGAGGAGTGATGAGACCTCCTTTGACTTTTAGGGTTGGGTGAACCTTCAAAGACAAAGAACAGAGCATTGCCTGTGAGTGGGTTGACATCAGAGGGAGCTGAGAATCCCCAGGCTTGTCTCTAGGCTGGAGGCAACCTGGAGTCATCTGGCCGAGAGAGAACCAAGGAGCCAGATAAAGACAGCCTGTGTCCTGCTTGGCCTGGATGGTTTTTAATAGCAGTTTACAGTAATTACAGCTCATGTCTACTGGGCTCTCACTGTGGGCCCCACGGCTATTACCTCATTTAAGTTGCTCAGCATCCTGGCAAGATATGTACTGTTAGCATTCCTTTCAGAAGGGAGGAAACTGAGGCACAGAAGTTAGACAAAGAGCCTGTCACACAGTAGTAGGTGACAAGATTTGCATCTGGCTGTGGGCATTTTCATGTCATAGCCAGCTAGAAGCCTGGTACTAATTCCATCTCTCTCTCTCTCTTTCTTTCTATTTCAGTTTTTTGAGACAGGGTTTCTCTGTGTAGCCCCAGCTATCCTGAAGACCAGGCTGGTCTTGAAACTCAGATATTTGCCTGCCTTTCTCCTTTCCCTCTGGAGTTCTGGGATTAAAGTTGTGTGCCACCACTGCCCAGCTGGATGATGATTCTTCTTCTCCTTTTCCTTCTCCTCCTTCTCTTCTTCTTCCTCCTCCTCCCCTCTTCTTCTTTTCTTTTATTTATTTTATGTGTATGAGTACACCATTGCTGTCTTTAGACACACAAGAAGAGGGCATCAGATCCCATTACAGATGGCTGTGAATCACCACGTGATTGCTGGGAATTGAAATCAGGACCTCTAAAAGAGCAAGCAGTCAGTGCTCTTAATCTCTGAGCTATCTCTCCAATCCCTGGGTACTTTCTTCTTCTTCTTCTTCTTCTTCTTCTTCTTCTTCTTCTTCTTCTTCTTCTTCTTCTTCTTCTTCTTCTTCTTCTTCTTCTTCT
>NC_034591.1:70063995-70069752 GCF_900095145.1 Mus pahari | reverse complement strand
GTTATGAGCCACCATGTGGTTGCTGGGATTTGAACTCCGGACCTTCGGAAGAGCAGTCGGGTGCTCTTACCCACTGAGCCATCTCACCAGCCCCTGGGTACTGCTTCTTAATGACCCTCAAGATCCATGTATGACCTTTAAACTCATCCTTGTTAAGCCAGTGTAGGCAGGAGCTATAAATGAGTCAGGACTCTCTAAACTAGACATGCTGGATGGTGGGAAAGAGGTTTGTTTTCTTAAGCTCCATTTTCTCCCCTTGTAACGTATGTTAGAAGGTTTCAGTAATATAATGCGAGGCATGCAAATCCACTTCTGAAGGCCCTTAGAGGAGGCTGTAAGCTAGCTAGACAACAGCTGACATCCTCTAGGTAGCCAAAGCTAAGACACAAGTGCCCCATATTCACTATGGCTAACTACCAGAAGTCCAGTTCAAAAACAAAACAAAACAAACCAGAATCAAAAACCAAATACAGGCCAACTTCCAAATAGAAACCTTAATGTTTAAGACAAGGACATGAGCCCCAAGTCCCAGGGTCATTTTAAGTGGAGCTATTGCTCTCAGATGCAGCCCCTTCTGCAGGCTGAAGTTTATTGGGAGTGTGTGGAGAGGTATGTGTGTGTGTGTGTGTGTGTGTCTGTGTGTGTCTGTGTGTGTGTGTCTGTGTCAGGGTAGGGGTGGGGTTATTCCTTTATTGTCTATTTATTTAACGTGAGTTTATTCCAACTATTTTGGCCAAATAACCCAACTGGTTCTCAAAGTGCCAGATCTCCTGTAGCCCAGGCTGGCCTTAAACTCCCGATCCTCCTATCTCTACTTCCTGAGTGCTGTGATTACAAGCATGAAGTACCACACTTTGTTTGGTGCTGGTGACAAAACCAGGGGCTCCTGCATACTAGGCATGCACTCTACCAACCCTCAATTATGCCTTGATCACAGTTTTGGGAAAGGATCTACATGTAGATGCAAATTCTTAGCTATTCACCTTGTTAAATGGAGGCACCTGGTTAACTTGTGCCCCAATCATGATATAAGATGCTTAGGAAAGTTCTCTCCTGCTCTGACAATTTACATTAAAAAACAAAGAAGACATTTAAGCCAAATGTAGTGGCACATTCCAGCACTTGGGAGGCAGAGGCAGGTAGATCTCTGTGAGTTCGAAGACAGCCTGGTCTACAAATGGAGTTCCAAGATAGCTAGGGCTATTACATAGAGAAACCCTGTCTTAGGATAGACAAATGGCTCACTGGTTAAGAGCACTGACTGCTCTTCCCTAGGACCCGAGTTCAATTCCCAGCACTCACATGACAGCTCACAATACTCTGTAACTCCCGTTCCAGTGGATCCCTCACACATGCAGGCAAAACACAAAATAATAATAAATTTTAAAAACTTCAGTGTGAAACCTTGCCTTGAACAAAAGTGATATTTATTTATCCATTTATTTACTATTTGTGTGTGGGCGTGTGTGAGTGCATATGGAATTCACGGGACAACTTGCAGGAATCGGTTCTCTCCTCTCATCATGAGGGTCCCAGGGACTGAACTCAGGTCCTTTTGTCTGATAGATTTACTTATTTGCAAGCTAACTCCTCTTCCTTCAGTCCAGTCCACTGTCATCCAGCCAAGTGTTACCTGGAATGTGGGACAGGAGAGGATTTTTGGGAAATTTAGTTTTAGTCAGCTGATGCACTATTTCTGACCCTCCCTCTCTTCTGTCTGCCTTGTGCATTAAAACAGCTACTTGACTATCTAAAGTTAGCAGTCACATTCCACAGGCAGTCTGATCTCAGCACCAACAGCCCAGTTCACAAAAGCAAGAGTTCTCCAATAGGAAGGGAAGGAGTCTGTTCGTGCTGAATTAGACTCTGTATGGTGACAGGCTTCAGCAATCTCCTGGAGAGGATGAGGTTTCCTGGAGATTGGACGAGGAACTCAGGGTGTCTGTCAATACACAGGAACCAAGCAGAACCTTTAACATGCCCCTTATCCCTCACAAGAATGCACCCAAAAGGACATTAATATTCTCTTCTCACCAATTTGGAAAGCCATGTTTGCAGAGGTCCCAAGAGGAGGTGGGGCTGAAGTGGTTTTATTTGTCAAGGCTTCCAGTATCCATGGACTCAACTAACTGAATAGGCTATATGCTCTGTAGGAATTGACGGATATGGGTAGACCAGGCTATATACTCTGTAGGAATTGACGGATGTGGGTATACCAGCTGACTTTAAGTATGATCAGTAATTGAGTAGTCACATCCAGTCAACTGAAAGCCCTCAGGAACAACATTGAGGCTTCCAGGAGGAGAGAGCTGGCAGCATCCTGGCCTTTGATGAGCTGTCGGAGTGTTCTACTGTCCAGCCGTCTGGATTTGTCAAAGTGTGTGTGTGTTTATTCATTCATACTCTGTGCTTTCCGTCCCCCCCCCCTCCGACAATGCCTGGCTGTGATGGGAAGCCAGTTCTAGCCCTTGAAGGCTTCCCAAGACACAACCCATTGTGCCAGCCACCACCTGCTACTCAAGTACAACAACTGGGACACACGCCTCTGCCACCTCCAGCTGCCCAGAGGTGTATGAATTTTCCCAAATCCCTCATAGCTGCATCTGCGGAGCCATTCCCACAAGAGGCTGCCCTGAATGCCAGCAGCCTGTTTTTCCCTTTGACGTTCCCAAGTGGGTGGGGCTATGGCTAACTCCATGTTTAGGAACAGTAATCAGTTCTGTTCCAGGTGAGACCACTAACTTGCTCTATCAGTTTAGGCAGTCTGAAATCTTGCCACCTGGCCCAATTATAGTGGCACTTGAAAGTCTGCTCTTCAATGACTTGGTCCACTCTAGTGGCCAGTACAAAATAGTCACGATCTCAGAGCTGACCTACTTTCTTCTTGATGATCTGGCCTTGAAGGATCCGAAACTGTTCCAGCCATGGCATCCCCCAGCAGAGTGACCCTGTAGCTCCTCAGTTGCCGCACGGCAGACCCTGCAGCTCAAAGCAGAGGGTGCTCTGTGTTGGCTCAAGGGAAGAGGAGGTGTTTTGTGGATGGGTGGCAGTGGAGCCAGCCTGAGGATTTAACTGTGAACCACATGAGAGGAATGAAAGGCTGGCATTCTGGGCAAAGGTAAGAGAGGCAAATGTGATCCTGGGTTGTCTGGGGGAAAAGAGGGAAAGGCAGTTTGGGCTGAAAAGTAGGTCAGAGGCAATTTGTCAGCAGGCTACTGGTTCAGCAAGGCTGGTGGGTGTCACAGGTGGCCACGCCTGGGGACCCTTGAATGATAAAATATGGAACTAGAAGGCAATGAGAAGCTGGTGGAGCCTCCTCAACGGAAGTAGGTGAAGTAGTGCTGGTAGCAGAACACAGTGAGGGGCGGGGGAGGGACTCTGAAACCCTGGCTGAATGACTGATAGAGAACACAAAGGACTGACCATAGCTTACCATCTCAGGTCAGCTCGACTGGTACCCTGTCATTTAGGCTCCCCAACAAGCTTGGTAGCACCCACTCTACAGGAAAGAGAACTCAAGATTCAGAAAGGGAGAAAGTGGGCGTCAGGTCACACATGCAATGGAGACAACCTGGTTGGCTTGGCTTGGTTCCAGCACCTTGATTCCTAGACTGGCTTACCTGGAATCCTGAGCCCCGTGTACTGGATTCCTACTATGTGAGCTAAGCAGGAAGACAGAAAGTGGGGAATAAATAGGTTCTCAGCAGGACACACCAAGAACAAACAGCCCCATGCACTAACTAACTGACTCAGTTTCTAAGAGCTGCAGTAGAAGCAAGTAGAGTTGACAGAAAGGTGATAGGATTGATCTGTCCTCCAAAACGCCCATTAAGTTCTAAGCCCTAAGAACGGAGCTACGTTAGGAAACCTGGTCATTGCAAATATAACTAGGTAACAAGAGAGCCTGGTGGGCCCTGGGTGACTGTCCTTCCTATAGGAAGAAAACATGCAGGGAGGAGTCATGAGAGGGGGAAGGCAGAGGCTGGGGAGCAGAAGTCACAGGATGCCAGCAACTCCAGCAAACCACCAAAATGCAAGCTCTCCCATCAGTCCTTGGAAGGAATCAACCAGCTGACACCTGGTCTTGGACTTTTTGTCCCCTAGTACATTTCTACTGAAGCAGCCAATTTGTGGAACCTGGTACAATGACCCATGACCTATGCCATTCTTTTCCACCCAAGGGGCCACAGTGTACCCTTACAAAGTCCACTACTAGTAGAAGGAAACCCCACTATGAAAGTGCAGTGCCATGAACGGAGGCCACATCTGCACCACAGCTCAGTAAAAGCCAAGTGTTTGTTTTCCACCTCTGATCAATTGCCTATCCGATAGGGGATAGCTTTGATTTTGAAATGGAAACAAAATTTACTTCCACAGTGAGCAATGGCCTTTCTCTCCCTTTCATGTTTTGGATTAAATATGGACTATAGTGAGTCTATGACCTGAAGGAACCATCCTAAAGAAGTTGGGATGTTTGGTAGGATAGCTCACACAGCAGAAGTTTGCTGTCACAGGAGATGAAACCACAAGATGTCCACAAGCTAACTCAGTTCCCGATAGCTTTTTGATTTTGTTTTTGTTTTGTTTTGTTTTTTGGTTTTTCGAGACAGGGTTTCCCTGTGTAGCCCTGGCTGTCCTGGAACTCACTTTGTAGACCAGGCTGGCCTGGAACTCAGAAATCCACCTGCCTCTGCCTCCTGGGTGCTGGGATTAAAGGCGTGCGCCACCACTGCCCGGCCCGATAGCTCTTTGAAACATATCGCTCTTTGACATATATTCAACTCCACAACATTGTTATTTTAAAGTTTTTGTTCTCTCCTTTGATGTGTACAGGTATCTGCCTAGTGACATACATGGCACATGTATGTCTGCACACCCCGCATGTAGTGTGGTGTCTGCAGATCCTCTGGAAATGGTGTTAAAGGTGGTTGTTAGGCAATATGTGAGTGCCAGGACCCACTGGGTCCTCTTTAAGGGCAGCAAATGTATGCAGCGCCCTCAGAGGCGACAAGAAGGTGTTAGATTCACCTGGAACTGGAATAATAGACAATTGTGAGCCACCGTGTGGGTGCTGGGAATGGAACCAGGGACCTCTGGAAGAGCAGCAAGTGCTCTTAACCCCTGTACCATCTCTCCTGCCACCACAGCTTTATTTCTTGAGAACCCATACTTCCCTGTGCTGAGCCTGTGCTTCATGAGTTCTAAGTGAACGGCCATGGTTATAAAAGGAAGCTGTCAGCTCTGGGGAATTCCAGGGTCTGTTTTCATAATTATTCGCCCCGTTAAGAAATGAAATCAAAGTAGTGCTTGCTTTTGATACTTTGAAAAATCCCCTATTCTAAAATGTTTTTGTATATGCATATAAAAGCTGCGAAAATTGTACTCTAAAACTGGAATCTTGTACGACTCAAATGTAAGTCACTGGAATTATCTATCAAGTGTCGGTCATAGCATCCACTCCCTAATAAGCAAGTTGGGCACAGAGGCAAGTCTGAAGAAGAACAATAAATGTTTGCAAGTGCAGATTTCAAATGTAGGGGGAAAGAACAAGGGTGACCCAGGCACCCTGTTGACATTTAACCCTTGCTTTCCCACTCCAGGAAAACTTCACTCTCCCACTCTTAGTGAGCCACTGGGACTTGGAGTGATTTGCAGGGCCCATGGGAGGGAATGGCATTATATCTCTAGCCTGTATGAATGCACAGCCTGCTTTTCCCCTCTTTTGTGTGTGTGTGTGTGTGTGTGTGTGTGTGTGTG
>NC_034591.1:69997122-70063310 GCF_900095145.1 Mus pahari | reverse complement strand
AAATCTTAAAAAAAAAAAAAAAAAAAGACTTGCCATGTCTTCAGCCAAGTTTCCTGACCTCCTTGGGTATCTTTTCCTCAAGTACAAATCAGACAAGTACAGGGCACTTCCACAATGGCTTGAGCAGGCCTCAGCAACTGATCAGTCTGACTGAAAAGAAACACTCCCCCACGGGTACCATGGTCCTGCAGAAGCACCTGCAGCCCAGCCAGGGAAAGCACTGTCAAGGGAGTTGCTGGGGGTCTGGTGGAAGACTGAAGGACATGGGACCACGGTGGCTTTGTTCTCTCCTCGAAGAAAGACAGACTCCAGATCCTCCTTGTGAGAACCGTTGACACAGAGGGTAAGAAGGGGAAGGGAGGAGCAGGTGGACGCCTGGATTCAGAGTCTCCCCTCCACAACTAGACACCTCTGTTACCGTGCACAAGTGTTTTAACCCGTGTTTCAGTTCCCAGGCCATCAGAGCTGCCTCCAAAACCAGCCCACCAGTCTAGATAGGTATCAACCAGGTAATGGTAGGAAGGAAGCCTTCTGAGAGAAAATCTTCTATTCCCTTCAAAGGCCTGTACGCTTAGCAAGCTGGATGACATTTGGCTGTGAGACTGGTGTGGTACCACCTCGTACAGAATCCACCCAGGGTTTCAAAGTCACACTTTGCAGGACCAGAAAAGGTGTGGAGGTGGCAGGTACTCTCCTAAAATGAGAGGTGCCTCTCCTCGGGTGACACCCTTCCCTCTTGGAGTTCAGATCAGTAGACTGGAAGAGGGAGTGGCTTCCTGTTAGTCCTAAACCATCAGGGGCCTATCAGCGCTAGCACTAACCCCCACCCTATTAGTTCCTTTCCCAGAGGAGGAAGGGATCAACTCAGCCTAACAATGAATCACTAGCACCTCGCGCAATGACCCCTCCAAGAAAGGGTGGAGGAGCCCGTCAGACAACTGCCTACACAAACGGTGGATTTTGAATAGCCGCAAACAAACCAGTTTAGTTCCAATTCCCATTTTGCATAAGACTGCTTTTCATAAAAACAACTTCCTTCAAACACTTGTGGATTGACATCAGTTAACATCAAGCACTGGGCCTAAAAGGGAGCCCCCGGGGTAGGCAGGAGTGCTCTAGTTGCCAGGTCTTTCCTGAGGTTTTCATTCACGGATCTTGGGGAACTGTTTAAAAACAAAAAGTTCAGCTGCAGGGGAGCACCGGCAACCAAAGGGAACTTACTATGTGTCGTGTGTATATCAATTAGGGATGTCACACGTTCCGTTAGGGAGTATTCTAGGGCACGGGGTTGGCTGGTAGATCACAGACGGACCACCTGCACTGAACACCGAGCCTCCTTAGTCCAGGAGCACAACAACACATCCACAAACGTTTAAACTCAGGGCAAGGGCCCTGCCTCGGCTTAGGTGCGTGGTTCTTCAGAGAGATGCGCGTCTTCTCAGGGACTGAGGCCTCCTTCATATCCTCTTCTCCGGTACAGGTTCCCCATCAAGGCATCTTAATGCATTCGGGGTACGGATTAAAAGCCATGGCCCAGACAGCACCTCTAGCTTCCCATTACCAAAATATCCTTTGCGGCCATCAAACACAAGGAAGGATGGTCTCTGCACGCAATGGATTTCATCTACTTTCCCTAAAAGCAAATCCCCAGAACTCACCCTCTTCAGTCAAAAGGAGGCGGGGCACATTTGTCCCGCAACCTGTAACTACCTAGAGTAGGGAGAAAAGAGAGCCCGGGTGTGACCCTGCCTAGCCTTCCACCCTAGAGCTTGGGGCCAGTCCCTTCTGCCCTGGAGGGCGTAGAATTGCCACTCGCTTGCGTTCCTTTAGGTTACCTGGCTCCCGCATCCGCCTGCATCTGGAACCTGCGCCGTCGGTTCTGCCGCCTTCTCCTCCTCCTCCTCCTCCTCCTCCTCCTCCTCCTCGGCAGCCAGAGGGCTGCTGTGAGCCGCTCGGGGGTCCCCGCCGCCCGCGGGTGCTGACTGGCCGCCGTCTCCCACGGCCGACGAGGCGGCGGTGCCGAGCAGCCCGTGGGACCCGTCTGCGTTCCCGGTCGCCACGCTGTGCACTAGCCACGCGTCCACGCGGGTGCGGGGAATGAAGGGAACTCCGAGCGCGCGCACTTCGTGCAGCAGCCGGCCTTTGGCAGGTAGCAGGGGGGTGCGTCCCCAGCTTTCCGAGGCCGAGAAGGGGCTAGAAGCCGAGGCGGGGCGGGTGGGGCAGAGTGGGAGCAGCTCTTCCCGAAGTGCGGCGGCCGGCGGCGGCAGGCAGAGGTCCAGGTCCACACGGAGCCCCACCAAACTCAACAGAATCGTGAGGTGCAGGAGGCCGCCGCCCGCCCACCACGGCTTCGGGAGCTTCATCTCCCACGGTGCGCCGGGGATGCCTGTGTCCACCCGGCCCAGCACTACAGCCGCCCCGGTGGCACCAGCCGGAAAGACAATGGACCAGGGCGTACAAGGGGCCGTTGCAGCCTCACCCCAGCCAGGCACAAAGGCGCTCCCTCGGCTGCCCACACAGTGCCTGGCGCGGCCGGGGACCCAGAGAGGCGGAGGAGACACCTGCAACACCCAGCTCTCAGGGCCCGCCCCATTGCCTGGCAACGCCCACACTTAAGCCGTCCCCATTCAAGCTTCGCTCCGCCCCGAGTCGTAGACTCGGCCCCCCGGGACACACCCACATCTGTCCTGGGCTCCAGGCCTCTTTATAGGAGAGGTTTCAAAGCATTTTGGAATGGAAGCAGATTTAAAGCTCCCAGATGCCCCTGGCAGCCCTGTGGTAGTGACCTGGACCACTCTAGCTGAAAAAACCTAGGGGTGGGAGTGGAGGAAAGTTGGAGAAGTTGAATGGGAGGAGACAGGATGTGTAAACTAGGGGGAAAGTAGCCGGAGAGTTTTGAGCACCAAGCACGTGTGGGCACAGGTGGCAACTACTGGCCAGCACAAAAGGTAAAAGGAGTAGACCCTGAATTCAGACTGCACCTCCATCACCAGACAGCGAGGGTTTCTTCCTTCCTTCCTTCCTTTCTTTCTTTCTTTCTTTCTTTCTTTCTTTCTTTCTTTCTTTCTTTCTTTCTTTCTTTCTTTCTTTCTTTCTTTCTTTCTTTCTTTCTTTCTTTCTTTCTTTCTTTCTTTCTTTCTTTCTTTCTTTCTTTCTTTCCTTCCTTCCTTCCTTCCTTCCTTCCTTCCTTCCTTCCTTCCTTCCTTCCTTCCTTCCTTCCTTTCTTTCTTTCTTTCTTTCTTTCTTTCTTTCTTTCTTTCTTTCTTTCTTTCTTTCTTTCTTTNTTAGCGTGCCAGTATTTATTTCAGTTACTCCTGTTTCAAAGTCCTTATTTCTCAAGGACAGCAATGCATCTGATTATCCACTCTCTCCAATCCTTAAAGGCTTCCACAGGTTTCAGCAAATGCGCATGCTCAGAACTACTTTTCAGAGTTGCTCCTGATTCGTCGCAAGATTCATCGTCAATCCACTTCACCAGTGCTCTGTATCTCTCCACAATATTGAAGCCAATGGCACTCTGCAGCTTGAGTAAGCAGATAGGGCATACATTCAGAGGACTCTGTTCAGACTCCTCCAAGTGATTGGAGCCTTGCATTAAACACGCAAGCAGTGTCGCAGTCCAAGTATGTGTCCAATCTCATGGGTTAAAGTCTTACAGGATCGGGCTGGTGAGATGACTCAGCGGGGTTAAGAGCACCTGACTGCTCTTCCAAAGGTCCTGAGTTCAAATCCCAGCAACCACATGGTGGCTCACAACCATCCACAATGAGATTTGACTCTCTCTTCTGGAGTGTCTGAAGACAGCTACAGTGTACTTACATATAATAAATAAATAAATCTTTAAAAAAAAAAAAGTCTTACAGGATCGCAACAGCAAAACAGTAATAGTTATCAAAAATGGAGTAGTCACTGGAAGATGTTAGCTGCGGAGTCGTCACACTGCCTTCATATTTCGAGGTGTAGAAGTCCTTGCCATACCTGGCAAAGCTGAATAATATTCCCACACTTGACAAGGAGGCCTGTCCAAAGACGAAGTTCCACGAGTCCCAAGGGTAAAGATCGATCATTGTTATCCCCACGATGCAGAAGGCATCTTCTGGTTTATTCTTCTTCAAGAGTGCCAGGATATGTCCTGTGTGGATTTGTAGGTTTTGTGTGTGCTCATTCACTCTAAAGGAACACTTGGTTTCAGAGACCGAAACTAGTTCTAAGAACTTCACCTTCAAACCATAGAAAAATGCTTCACAGTAGCCCTTGAGCCATTTAATATAGTCTTCACTGATAACTCTGGTGTTGCCTAGAGAGCCAATGGACTGAATGTAGATAATGTGTTTCTTTGGACAGGGTGCCTTTCTGTAGTGGTCAGAGAAAAACTGTTCGAAGTCTTGGGGAGCCTCGGGGTGGGAGGAGATCCAGTCTGACTGTGAGTGCACAGTAATGGGTTCAAACAGGTTATTGCGTGGCTGGAAGGCTTCATTCATTAACCGTTGTTCCCCAGCATCTAACTTCTCGTACTGTGACACAAGCACAGGGTTCTTTGAGAGGAGAGCTGTTTTCAGTGTGTGTTCAGAGTGCCGTAATACCTGCATCTTGTCAGCCATAAAATACTGGGGTAGATCTAAGATGACCAATGAGACACCAGACTCATGGTGATGGAACTTTCCCCATTCCTATCGAGTCCCTACGTGGCGCGTTCATCCTTCACATCAAGCATACACGTTCCACCACGAGGCTTTATAAAGGAGAGATCTCCAGCTGCTGTTTTTCCATTTAAGCTTTTCTAAGGACAATGCATGTCTGGCAAAGGGGTGTGGCCTTCATCCCGGACAGGCCTCTAGGCCGCCCTCAAGTTGCCAGGACAGGCCTCTAGGCCTCCCTCAAGTTGCCACGGTGGTCCTCCAGCGAGGGTTTCTTAATAATCAGTGTTTCTGTTTCCTTGTTGGCAAAACAAGGAGAATAGTACCTCAAATAGGGATTCAGGGAGATCAGATGAAATCTACAAAAGTCAAGAATCGATACAGATTCCAAGCCTCCTTTTCAGTGAAAGAATATTATATAGACACACACACACACACACACACACACATCTACACCTTCACAGAGTCTTCACTATTCCCTAGACATACTTTGTGAATTGTTAGTCTTCTCTCAAGGCATTTTTGCTTCATACCTGAGAGCTGAGAATACCAACTCTACAGGATTTGTGTGTGTTCAAATCCAGCAGCCCCAACACTGTTTTCTAGGTTGAGCTTAGGCAGAATCTCATTCTATGTGTCTCCCAGGAGATTCCGGCAAACCATCAAACACAGGCAGGAAGTATTCTGTTATCTGTGGGTTGTTGTGCCCTCATCTTCTGAGGGGTAGCCCCCTAAAGCTCCCTCCTCTGAATATTCAGCATATGGGATTAATCTCTCTCCCACCTGTTCTCCCACAGACCTTTCCCCAGCTGCCAGCATTGCAGCACTTGGCCCATTCTACTTTGTGTTATACAGAGCCTGAAGGTTAGTATGACTTGACTCTTGTAAATTCTTGAGGGCCAGGATCCTGTTTAGTTCATCTTTGTACCTGCACAGTACCCAACATGGGCTTTGCAAGTGGAGATTTTACCAACCCCTCCTGGTTCGCACTGGGGACTCTAGTAAAGCCCCATTTAGGGTTTGTCAACTAAGAAATTTTGTAAGAATTTTGCTCTCCCTTCTTCCCTCCCTTCTTTCCTCTCCCTCCCTCCCTCCTTCCCTCTTTCCCTGTCTCCTCCTCCCTCTCCTTACACTTCCTCCCTTTCTCCTTTCCTCCTCCTCTCCTTCCCTCCCTCCCTCTCTTCCTGGGGGGGTCTCTCCCTCCCTTTTTCCCCTCCCTTTTTCCATTTCTCTCTCTTCTCTCTCTTTCCCTCCTTCTCTCCTTTCCTCCCTCCCTCTTTCCCTTCCTCCCTCTCTCTATCCCCGGGGGCTATCTAGTGTGACAAATCTTGTCCAGCAAACGTAGAAGCAGAGATTTTTGTTTTTAGGAGGCGTTATGGATAGACTGCTACAGACATATCCAGTCCCTGGTTTTCTGAGACAAGGTCTCAATGTGTATTCCTGGCTGGACTCATATGTTCCAAACTGCTGCCTCCCTAGGACGAGTATGACAAGAAGTGTACTTCCATGCCAGGCAGAAGTGTTTCTGCTTTAAGTCTTAAGTGATTGGGAATAAGGGTTCGTGTATGGGGATGGGGGTGATACTAGGATGATCTTGGCTCAGTAAACGTCTGCCACATCCAGCTTTTTATAGACTGATTTTCTTCCTCGTGTGCTGTTGGTGATTGCGAAGAATATGAGATGGGATGCCTGAGCTCAGTAGCTTGGAGTTCGGGTTAGGGAGCATGTATATAAATCTGTGAAATTCTTAGAAACAAAGATGGCACTTGAGTTCTAAAACATGTTGATGTAAGTGACTTACGGGTTTCTCTAGGACATGCTGTGAACCAAATAAGAATAGAGATGAACCATCAGTCATGGTAGCAACTTTCAGAACCTTATACATAGTTGGTGTCCCCAAAACGTTTCATTTTCCCCTTGGGTTGGGATGTAGCTCACTTGGTAGAGTGTCTGACAAGCATGCACAAACCCGGGTTTGACAGCTGGCAATGGTTGGTTTCCTCCTTACCCAGGGATTGAACTCAGGCTACCAGATTTGGAGGCAAGTGTCTTTACCCAGTGAGCCATATTCACAGCCCAAGTCCTGGAGTTCATTCCCAGCAGCACATAAACCAGACAGGTGTATGTGGTGATTCCTGTCCACCTATAATCCCAGCACCTCAGATGAAAACGCAGAAGGATCAGGCACAGGAGTTCAAACTCAGGGTTACAGAAGTCTTTGTCTAAGAAAGACTTAATTAATTAATTAGTTAATTAAAAGAGTAGATACCACCAGGCAGTGGTGGCACACACCTTTAGTCCCAGCACTCAGGAAGCAGAGGCAGACAGATTGATTTTTGAGGCCAGTCTGGTCTACAGAGTAAGTTCCAGAACAGGCAAGGTTACACAAAGAAACCCTGTCTCAAGCTCCCTCCCTTGGAGGGGTGGGGTTGGGGGGAAGGGTAGCTGGCCTGGAACTGAGTATGTAGGCTAGGCTAACCTGGAATTTAGCAAGACACAGATCCATCTACCTCTGCCACTGGGCAGAGCTGGGTAATCCAGTAAGTGTGTGGGTAAGTGTGTGCTACTACATTTGGCAAGAAGGGCATTTTAAAAAGTCACTTGTATTTATAAAATCCTTAAATCAATGTGTGGCTCCCTCTCTCTCCCTGGAGGCTGGTGGCCAACAGCCTGAGGGGAGAAAGTGAGCAGAAGCAGAGAACAGGGTTGGAGGTGGGGAGGGCTGTGAGTATGGACCCTGAGACCACAGCAGCGAGATGAGACTATTTTAGGGGTACAGGTGGGAAGGGCTGATTGGGCATGGCATCAAGCGAGCAGTCAGGGCTGGTTGGTTATAGTACAATACCTAAGTATCATGCGGTGGGAAGCCAGAGAAGACATGTGTGCTCAGTTATGCAGCCCTGCAGAGAGCTCTGTACAAAGTCACTTTTCAGACAAGGCCAGCCACCTGTGTTCAGGGACATTCTCCAGACAAAGACAAGCAGAGACAGGGAATCCCCGCTGAGAAAGGGAGCCCTCCGTTTTGTGCCGAGCTCAGAAAGCCATCTGGTCGTGGGGGACTGCTACCTTAATGTTCTCCAACATCAGTGCTACTCAATGGGTCTGAAACTTTCTGATCCAAAGGAAGTAAGTGTGTCCCCTAAGTGTGTCCCCTTGGTTTCCTTAGAAGATCAGTTCCAAGGCCTTCCCTTGGGGGCACAAAGGTTATCTGGCTTTATAATTCCCAATGCAATGCAAATTCATGTAAACAGCTGTTCAACTTTATTGTTCATACTCTAAGGATGGAGAAAAAAATCTGTACAAGTTCAATGCTGACAATTCTTTCAAATACTTTCACTCGGTGGTCTGTTGAACCAGCAGGTTCCAATAGAGAAGGTTGGTAGTGATGGACTTGAGAGTGATCTCTCTTCTGAGCGCTCTGCTCAGCCCCTCAGCCCACCTTGCACACGCATGGTGACTCTATTGTTCCACGGTGCTCCTGAGGAGGGGTAATCAATAACATTGCAAATAGCCTATAATGTTCCGGGGGTGGGGGTAGGGTGGGGTGGGGGGATGGATCTGCTTTGATCTACAACTCAGTAAGATTCTTGGAAATAGGTTTTGCTTGGTAGCTCATGCTATCTAGTTGGGGCACCCTGCTCCCACTGTATGGTCACTTCATTTAAATTTGTTTTATATATTTTAGGAAAAAAAATATATAAAAAAGTAACATCTACATATAAGAAAAAATATGAGGTGCTTGTGTTTTGGGGTCTGGGTCCACTCACACAGGTTGGTTGTTTCTAGCCCATTTACCTGAAAAAAAATTAATTTTTCTGATTATTTTTTTGTTTTTTGTTTTTCAAGACAGGGTTTCTCTGTCTAGCCCTGGCTGTCCTGGAACTCACTTTGTAGACCAGGCTGGCCTCGAACTCAGAAATCCACTTGCCTCTGCCTCCCCAGTGCTGAGATTAAAGGCGTGCGCCACCACGCCTGGCCAAATTTAATTTTTCTTAACAAAATAATATTCCAGTACATAAATGTATTACATTTTCATTATCAGTTTATGGAGATCTAGGCCATTTCCAATTCCTGGCCATTACGAATAAAGCTGCATGGATATGGATAAGCCCTTTGGGTATATACTTGTCTAGTTACCCTTCTATTGTGAAGAGATACTGTGACCATGGTAACTTATATGAGAAAGCACTTATGTCTTTGAAAATGGAGAAATTGAGCTGGTAGCTGATTAGAAGTTCACCCTCTCAACTAGCTAGCATTCCCAGTAGGTACTGGGTGTCTTAGTCACTGTTTTACAGCCATGAACAGATACCATGACCAAGGCAACTCCTATAAGAGAAAGCATTTAATTAGAGGCTTGCTTACAGTCTCAGTGGTTTAGTCCATTGTCATCATGTCAGGGAGCATGGCAGCATGAAGGCATGGGGACTTGCTTATAGTTTCAGAGGGTGAGTCCATGACCCAAATTGCAGGAACATGAGAGGCATGTATAGTGCTAGAGCAGTAGTGAAGAACTTATATCCTAATTTGCAAGTTGGAGGTAGAGTGCCTGAGTGTGGGCCTGGGCCTGGGCCTGGCATGGGTTTTTGTAACCTCAGAGCTTACCCCCTGCTCCTCAGTACCACACCTTCCCCAGTAAGGCTACCCCTTGTAATCTTTCCCAAAGCAGTTCTACCAACCATTCAGAAATATGAACCTATGGGGACTATTCTCATTTAAAACAGCACAATGCCAAGTTAGCTGGGTTTTGTGGTAGATGCATTTTCAGCCTTTGGAGAAACCTCCACACTAATTTCCACAGCGACGATAAGAGCAATTTTCCCTCCTGCCAGCAGTGAATAAGTGTCCCCTTTCCCTGAATCCTCACTAACCTCTGTTGCCATCTGTTTTATTTGTCTTGGTCATTCTGACTTGGGGTAAAATGGAATCTCAAAGTCATGGTAATTCACATTTCCCTCATGACTTAATGATGCTGAACATTTTAAAAGTGTTTCTTAGACATCTTTTGAAAATTCTGTTTAGTTCTTCTCTTAAGGTTACTATTGTAGTAATGAAGCACCATTAACAAAGCAATCTGGGGTTATTTGGCTTACACTTCCACAGAACTGCTCATTATTGGAGGATGCCAAGATAGGAACTCAAGCAGGGTAGGATCCTGGAGGAAAGAGCAAATGCAGAAACCATGGAGGGGTGCCATTTACCGGCCTGTTTCCTCGGCTTTGCTTAATCTGAAGGACCACCAGCCTAGGGGATAGCACCACCCACCATGGGCTGGGCCCTCCCTCATCAGTCACTAATGAAGGAAATGCCTGCAGCTGGGTATTATGGAGGCAGAATTCAATGGAGGTTCACTTCTTACTGATGACTTTAGCTTGCATCAGGTTGACAGAAATCTACCCAGCACAGTTCTATACTCCATTTTTTTTTTTGAATTGGGCTATTTGTTTCTTGATGTTCATTTTTTGAGTTCTTTATCTACTCTAGAGACTTACCTTGTGTCAGGGTGTAAATGGTATTGTTCACATTCTGTGGCTGCCACTCTGTTTGAATGACGTATCCTTTTCCATATAAAAACACTTTAGCTTCATGAGGTTGCATTTATTTGTTATTGGTCTTAATGTTACCACAGTAACATCTTTTATTAAAAAAAAGATATATATATATATATATATATATATATATATATATATATATATATATATATATATTGTAGTGGTCTTCAGACACACCAGAAGAGGACATCAGATCCCATTACAGATGGTTGTGAGCCACCATGTGGTTGCTGGGAATTGAACTCAGAACCTCTGGAAGAGCAGTCAGTGCTATTAACCACTGAGCCACATCTCCAGCTTCACTTGGAATCTTATTTAGAGCAATAATACAACTGAAAGAGACCAAGTGGATGCAAATAGGAGAAGAATACTTTGTGATGGAATGACGGTATGACTTCATACATAAAGACCCCACATAAAAGTCTCCACCAGGAAACTTCGATAGCCAATAAATACAATCATCAAAGTAGCAGGATACAAAATGGGAATCCCCCAAAGTCAGTAACTTTCTTATAGACAAATGGCAAACCTACTGAGAAAGAAATCAGGGAAACAATGACTTTCACAATGGCCTCAAAAAATAAGATATCTCGGAATAACTTTAACCAAGCAAGTAAAAGCCTAGTATAATAAAAAACTTTAAAAACATTGAAAAAAGAAATTCATGACATCAGAAGATGGAAAGATTTTTCCATGTTCATGGATTGGTATTATTTATATGTTTAAAATAGCCAATCTCTTAAAACAGCCTGCAGATCCAATGTAATCCCTGTCACAATTCTAATACAATTCTTCACAGAAATTGTAAAAATAACATTAAATTTCATATGGAAACACACACACACACACACACACACACACACACACACACACACATACACACAAAATCCCAGGATAACCAAAACAATTGTGAATAATGAAAGAACTTCTGGAGGTGTCACCAACCCAGATTTCACAGGGTATCGTTAGGGCTTCTTCTATGTAGAGTTATATCCACAAATAAAGACACTTTGACTTCTTCTTTTCCTATTTGCATTCCTCTTATTTATTCCTTTTGATGTGGCTAAGACTCTAGTCTTAAGCTGAGTAAGACTGGAGAGCCCGGCCTGGGCATGGTGCCTTTAATCCCTGCACTCAGCAGACAGAGCTCTGAGATGAGACCTGTCTGAGCTCCAAGTCAGCCAGGGCTGCAGAGTGAGTCCCTGTCAAACAAACAAACAAACAAACAAACAAACAAACATCAAAAATGGATGTTCTAATTTGCTTCCCTTTTCTGTGATAACCAACTTGGAGGAGGAAAGGGTTCATTTGCCTTATGCTTCCATATTTATCCTTCCACTTATTTTTTTTTTTAGATTTATTTATTTATTATATGTAAGTACACGGTAGCTGTCTTCAGACACTCTAGAAGAGGGTGTCAGATCTGGTTACGGGTGGTTGTGAGCCACCATGTGGTTGCTGGGATTTGAACTCAGGACCTTCAGAAGAGCAGTCGGGTGCTCTTACCCACTGAGCCATCTCACCAGCCCTATCCTTCCACTTATGAGGAGCCTTTTGATCAAGTGTAGCAAGTCTGGAAAGGAAAAATACAAAATGTTCAAGTATTAAAGGGGCAATTCACAGACACCCCATGAAATCTGGGATGGTGACACCTCCAAAAGTTCTTCCATTATTCAGAATAGTTTTGGTTATCCTTGGTGTGTGTGTGTGTGTGTGTGTGTGTGTGTGTGTGTATGTGTGTGTGTTTATCCTTGTGGTTTGAATAATAATAGCCCCTATAGGCTCATATACTTGAATGTTTATTGTGATGGTTTGAATATACTTTGCCTATGAGAAGTAACACTATTAGGAGGTGTGGCCTTGTTGGAATAGGTGTGGCTTTGTTGGACGAAGTGTGTCACTGTGTAGTTGGGCTTTGAGGGATTCTAGTGCTCAAACTCCATCCAGTTCAGAAGTTAGTCTCCTCCTAGGTCATGTCTCCTCTTGCTTTTGGATCAAGATGTAGAACTCTCAACTCTTCTAGTACCATGTCTGCCTAAACGCTGTCATGCTTCCCACCATGATGATAATGGACTGAACCTCTGAAAGTGTAAGCCAGCCCCAGTTAAATGTTGTTCTTTATAAGAGTTGCTCTGGTCATGGTGTCTCTTCACAGCAATGAAACCCTAAGACAAAAATTGGTACCAGGAGTGGAGTATAGTAATAGGCCTGACCATGCTTTTGTTTGGAGGAATTTTGTTTGGGACTTTGGAAAGCAGTGGAATGCTTTAAGTGGGGTTTAATGGGCTATAGTAGTAGAAGCATAGAAGACAGTTGTGCTGAGGGTGACTATAGAGGCCTGGCTCTACGTGGTTCAGAGGAGAAGAATTTTAGGAGAAGAATTTTAGTATATGGTCTAGAGACTGTTCTTGTGATATTTTGGTGATGAATATGGTTGCTTTTTGCCCTTTTCCAAAGACTGCCTGAGGCTAAGGCGAAGAGATTCAGACTGACTGCATTGACAAAGGAAGTCTAAAACCAACTGAGATTAGACTCTAACCTGTGATTCACTCTTATGAGGAGCCTTTTGATCAAGCATAGCAAGTTTGGAAAGGAACAATACAAAATGTACAGTTCAAGTATTAAAGGGGCACCAGGAAGTGCAATGGAGTTAAATCCTGTGTTCAAGCTTATTAAATGGAATTAAGGAAGTGGCAAGATCTCACCCAGATAAGCTTATTGTTTATGTGTTTGCAGTTGAACAAGGAATAATTATATCACGTTAGGCATTATTATTACCTGGTTATTGTTTTCATTTGGACTTTTAATCTGAAATGAACTACAATCCAGAAATGGAGGGCATACTTATGATCCAGATCTTGAAGTTGGAAGACACAAGTTTTGATCTGGATTTTGAGGCATGGTGGACATGAAAAGCTTAGGTCCAGGCAAGGTGGTGCACTCCTTTAAGTCCAGGAGACAGGGGCAAGCAGGTCTTTTAGTTCAGGGTCCCAGCATTCAGTGGATAGAGGCATGCAGATCTCTAAGTTCAAGGTCAGTTTACAAAGCAAGTTTACAAAGACAGCCAAGTCTAGACAGGGAAGGATATAATAAAACAAGGGGGCCATGTTCCAACCCCAGCAAGCAGCAGAACTTGGCAGCTTTGAACACATGGCTCTAGCTTTAGAGTCAAGAATAGAAGGGGTTACAGGGACAATTGTCACATCAACATTAAAACTAATCATTACTGTAGACATTCATATCTTTTTCCTAATTCTAGTGGAAATTAAAAACTTTTTAGTGGAAATCTGGAAGTTTTTTTTTATTTTTGGTTTTTTGAGACAGGGTTTCTCTGTATAGCCCTGGCTGTCCTGGAACTCACTCTGTCATAGACCAGGCTGGCCTCGAACTCAGAAATCCACCTGCCTCTGCCTCCTGAGTGCTGGGATTAAAGGCGTGCGCTACCATGCCTGGCTCTTGGAAGTTTTTATAGTAACTTGATATTATTATCGTATCTACTTCCTGACATGTGAATTGGTTTCCTGTGCCTATTTATTTTCTTAGGAATGAATTTATTTTCTGTTGGGGGATGGTTTTGTGTATTCAGATGCTGATTGTTGTGCCCAGACCTCTGGTTATAATCCAGATGCTGGCAGTGTCATGATTATTGAACCATCTCCTGCATCAAAGTTGTGTAAAGACTGCTCCCCAATTATCTCTGATTGGTTAATAAAGAGCTGATCAGCCTATGACTGGGCAGAGAAGGCAGGCCTTCTGATCCCAGGGAGAGGGGGCCAAAGGAGAGGAAGGAAGGGAGGAGGTAGCCATGAGAAAGAGGGTCCAGGAGGAGTTGTAATGAGCAGGTGGCCAAGCGATTCACCATGAGGACAGTTAGAGGAGAGCAAGCCAAGGAGAGACTCAGACCGAAAGTCACACGGGCCCTGTAGCTGGGAAGTAGATCGCTTAGAAGGTTAGGATAGATGGATATCTGCCCAGAGTGCTTAAAACTTGTTAATAAACCTAATAGGTCTTCATGCCAATTATTTGGGGGTTAGAATGGGACCAGATAAGGCTATCATCCTTAAATGATTGCCTACAAATTTCTGTATTTCAAAAGCAGTGACCTACAATAACAAAAACGTCGTTTCTTCTGGAGGACTGTCTGAAGAGCACCACCCTGCAAGCCCTCCCTGGAAAGCAGGTGCTGTCTAAACTAGCCATCGGTGGTCCTCTGCTTTTGGATGTGGGCTGGATCTGGTGTTTGTGTCTAAGAAGCAATATGGCAGAAGCATCACTTCCACAACAGCAGTTAGAGAAGGACTTAATGGTGGCTGTGTTACTTACTTGCCTTCCTTTTGCCTCTTCCTCCTCCCTTCTGGAGCCCTGTTCTGCCATGGGTGGCCAAGAGAAAGGTTCCCCTGGCAAGGCCCCAGTGTCACTGGTCAGCAGACAAGGTGAACCTGAGGCCTGCCACCTAGCCAGGGAAAGCCTTGAGGCAGAGAGACTTCTTGGAAGTCTCAAGCTTGGCAGAGGCTGGAGACAAGTGTGGCTTTGCTGATTCTTTAGTGAAAAAAAAAAGTTTCTATATTGCTATGGTTTCTGGATCCAGAACTGAATCTAAGATAACACAAGTTTCAAGGGACACTATTTGGGGATAGCTTGCTCTATAGTCATAGATATTCAGTGCACTCTGCTATAGGGAAGGCAGAACAGAAGAGAAACTAGAAGAGAAACAGTGATGTTGTACAGTGAGTGATAAATTTGATGAACAATTTATAGCTATGATGTAACATTACATCAGTGCATTTTGTCCCCTAGATGCAATTATCTGGCTTAATCCTGTAAATGTAAAATGATGACTTGGTTTGAAAGCTATTCATCACGAAAGCATAGGCTATTCTAGCTGATTGGAAGTGACATTCTATTGATGGAGGTAAGGAGAGGGCCCAGTGGCAATCGTAGATGTCAGCAGCAGTACTGGAGGGCTCCCGCAGTGATCTGAGCTCTGCTGCAGCAGCTGGGGCTGGAGAGACTTGAATCCATAAGACTTCATGGCACCAGCCTGCCTTGAGATAGCCCACGATCCGAGTGCAGGCAGATAGCCCACGATCTGAGTGCAGGCAGAGACTGGGCTTCTGTCAACAGCAGAAAACAAGCCCGGATTCCCAAGCATGATAGAAGAGTTTTTCTCCTTCCACTTTCCTCTCTTCTACTTTGATTTTGAGTGGGAGTGAGGACCCAACACCAGCAGTGAGGTCCGGAGAGCAGTCTAATTCCCTTTCCTGATTGGTCCCATTTTACACCTTGATTTGTATGCAGGGACTCCCACCCAATCACAGCACACTGGTCTTCGCATAGGGGAACACACGTTTACTGGAGGAGGAAGGCTCTGGGGTCGGAACTCTTGATCAGAATCCAGGTCCCAGTTGGCTCCTAGCTCTGGCAGGGGCCTAAGCCTCAGAGAAGGATGATTGCTTCCTGGACTTGACAGGGCAACTTTCCTGAGTTCCCGTTGTTTCTGCTCTAAGAGATGCTGCACCTGCTTCCCATGCAAAGAACTTGCTCCTGCCTTAGGGGACACTGCTCCTGATTCAGGACCCACCATATCTGCCTCAGCCATAACAGCTGCAAGCAGAGGGACTTGCCCCAGCTCTGCCAGAGGAGGGAGACCCTGTTGGTGGCCCACTCTGTGGCGTCTGGCTCTGCACAGACGCTAGAGATCAGTATCGTAGAACCCTTTAAAATTTTAAACCCATGACACTTGTCAAGAATTTCTCAGAACCAGTAAGCTGCTAGGGGCACAGTCAAATGATGGCCTCTTTTGCTGCTGCCAAGGGTCTTGGAGCCTCTATTTTCCTACTCAAGATTTTACTTTCCCATTTGAATTGTTAGTCACCCGCCACCCCCAGCCCCCATGGCAAATTAAGTTCCTCATGTTTTCCTTTCATGTCCACTTTCTGTCCACTCCAGTCCTGGAGGCCAAGATAAGATCATCTATCTCACTGTGTTAATTTCTTGCAACCATCTAAATAGGAATTTTTTTTTTCTCACCCGATGTTCCTGACAATGAAGTGGGTGGTATTTCCACATAAAACTAATCTCCAATACCCTGGGGGACACCAACTGAGAACTTTCTAAGCCCATTCAATGTTTTTATTCACACATCACAGGTTAAAAGCCAGTCAGACAAGATTACCCAGACTTCAGATGTCAATCTTCAATCCATACTCCCCAAACTTCAAACTGATGGGTCGAAATTGGGGATCCCTCTTGGATCGGGGACCATTTCCTATCCCCAGACTCTTACCTTACCCTAATTCAAGAATGGAGTGGACAGACAGCAAAGAGTAGAACTTTAAACAGGATAGAATGATGGAAACATTTCCACGTGAGATTGAACAGAACAGGGTTGAACTCAGTGGCAGCAAGATGTGTTCAGTCTAGGAGCCGGAACAGCTCTGAGAAGGATGACAGTTCAAAAGCTGTTCAAAAAGCGAACTGTGAGGTGCCAGCTGAGAGCTACTCCTCTCAGTCAAGTTTGCAGCTCACCTGTGGCTGTGGCAGCAGGGGCAGCAGGGGCTGCGGTGGCGGCGGCGGTGGCTGCTGCCGCGGCAGTGGCTGCAGCGGGAGCAGCAGCAGCAGCAGCAGCACTAACAAGCCTTGGAGGCTGGAGGCCTGGGTCTCTTGGGCAGCAGGCCTTGGGAGCTGGCAATTGCGGAGGGACAAATTCTCTATGCTTTTAGCAGCTGATCAAGTTCTGGAGGCCAAGGGCAGAAGCCTCAGGTGTGGCGAACTTTTGAGATTGTGTGGAAAAGTAGGTGGCGTTTTGAAACTGGATTAAATGCATTTTGCATTATGTTGTGGCCGCAGGCCTAGAGGGGTCAGGTAGTGGAATGTGGTGGTTTGAATGAGAATGGATCCCATAGGTGGATATGTTTAAATGCTTGGTTCCCAATTGATGGAACTGTTTGGGCAAGAGTAGGAGTAGCAGTAGGCTATGTTGGAGGTGTGCCACTGCGGCAGGGCTTTTAGGTTTTAAAAGTCTACACCATTCCTAGTTAGTGTTTTCTGTGTTTCCAACTTGGGGATCAAGATGTGAGCTCTTAGCTGTTCGTGCCACCATGCTTTTGTTCAGTCATCACGGACTCAATATGAAATGTAAGCCTCAAATTAAACACACTTTATTTTATAAGTTGCCTTGGTCAAGTGTCTTATCATAGCAAGATAAAAGCAATAAGACAGGCTCTAATGAACAGCATGGCAAGAAGAAAGTGTAGCTTATTTTTGAGTGTTCACACAGACAGACACATATGGGGAAATGCTCACATAAACCCCCAACACACACAATCGCAAGTCTGCTGTTGCCAGTTGTGATGATGGACTTAGTAACTAGGTTAATTTCACAGTGTGTTTCCATATCAAATGACCACACCGTATTCCTTAAATACACTTTTAGTTGCTGGTTGTGTTGGTCTCCTGAAAAAAGTCTGGGTTGCTGTGGGTTTCCCATGGGCACAGGGGGAGGGGGCGGGAAGGGGGGTGTAGCCCAGGAGCAAGGCATGGTGGGAGATGCTGTCCTGGGAGCTCAGCTGTTGGCACAGAGGAGGCTCCTGCTTGCTTCCCTGTGGTGCTGACATGAGGGAGGGTCTCTGCTTTGAGGGGGGGGGTGTGTCTTGCCTGGGAGATTCCTCAGAGAGATCAGTTCTTGTCCCTTGCTGCTCATCTGCCAAAGGGACCTAAGAAATGCTACCTCGGGCCACCTTCTTTTGGAGACCTTAGTTAAATGCTACCTGAGGCTATGTTCAGAAATAGAAAATGACATTTGTTTCTTCCTGGCTGCAGATTACATGTTTGGTGTTCATCACAGACACTACATACAAAGAAACAGAAAGTTTCCATCACCTAGAAACCTACCACTCCAGGCAGCTTTCTCCTATGTAATAGTTACACGTCTCTATATTTATTAGTCTCTAAAACTAACATTTATAATAATTAGCCTAGGATGGTCTTGAACTTAACAATTCTGTTTTTCTCTCCCTCCCATATTTTTGTTTATTTATTTATTTTTCTTTGTGCACAGGAGTTTTGCTGTATGTGTGTGCATGTATGTGCACCATGTGCATGCCTGATGCCCACAGAGGCAGCAGGGCATTGGATCCTGTTAGACTGTAGTTACAGACAGTTGTGAGCCATCGTATGGTTGCTAGGTCTCTAACCTGGGTCCTCCCAAAGAGCAGCGAGTGCTCCTAACCACTGAGTCATTTCTCTGACCTAACAATTCTGCTTTGCCAGGACTGAAGTTATAGCATAGTCTACCATGTCCAGCTTTGAATTATATCATTTTTCTAAAAGCATGGTAATTTTGTTTTGTAACATGTTTTAATGACCGCTTACTTATTTAGTGTGTGTGTGTGTGTGTGTGTGTGTGCTCGTATGGTATTTGGGAGTCTGGATGTAGTGACTGTGGAGGTCAGAGTACAACAGTGGGGAGTTAGTTCTCCCTCCTAATGCATGGGCTCTGAGGCTTCAGCTCAGGCTCAGTGCTGTTGACAAGTGCCTTTACCCGTTGAATCATTTCAATGTCCAAGATTCTTTTTGATGATTATCTAAAGACAAAAACATAAGAACATAAAAATAACAACAGTCTTACATTTTCGGTTGTGAGCCCAGCCTAGCCTTTCCCAGCTGAGCCATCAATCCGGTCCAACAACAGTCTTTATAGCAGTGTCAGGAACTCCCTTCTTCCTGCCATAGTCTCAATCATGCTGCCTCCAAAGTTAACAGACAGTTGTTTGCTTCTCCTAGGCAGGAATACTCACTTCTGGTGAGTTGTGACTTGAAGTGGTTCTTTTAAAACCTATTGTGTGCAGAGTCACCAGCAGCGCTTCCTTTGATGTAACAAGGCCCAGCACCCTCCTGAGTCCCCGGGAAAGGGTGCTAGACACCTGGATTTCTCTGGAGAAAGCTCAGGTTCTTTAGAAAAGTGCCATGAAGAGTAACTGAAGAGGTCACCTTGGGCAGGAGCAACAGGTCGCCAAGTTTGGAAACAGCTTTCTGGGACCAGGGCTTTGTCAGTCAGCACACCACTCTGTGGGATGTTTGCCTCTTAGAACCTCCACTCTGTCTGTGTGTCATTTAGCTAGTCCTTGAAAAGTGACAAGTCTTGGTACCTCAAATTCTGTGGAGTCTGACTCTCCGATATTCTGTGACTCCAGCAACGCTCAGCTCAGTCATGTACTTTCTTCAGGTTCACATCACATGGGCGCTGCTGCCACCGCCTTCTCTGCCCTTTAGCCGTTTGTTTACTCCCACTGTTCCCTAGGTCAGAGCAGCCGTCCCAGACTCAGTGAAAGGCCCAGGCTAAGTGCTCCAGGCCCGGTGCTCCAAGGCATTCAGCTCCCAGCAGGTATTTTGCCCAGTTTAACTAACTAGATGCAGTAAGTCCAGAAGAACCTTGGTCACTATGTAAACATATCAATCCTCCCTTAGAGGTACACAGGGAGCTTTATTTAATAGGCTTTTGGTTTGAGCTAAATTAATTATTTCAGTAAGTACTCCATTTGGCAGAGGCAGATGATAAAGAAACAATTTGTTGGGGAATACTGTGTACTAGAAGGAAACACCAAGCAGGGATAATGGATGAAGTGGAGGAGAAGGGTGTATGGGTATGAGTGTACATGCAAGCAGGCAGACAGGCAGACGGACAGACGGGCAGGCGGGCCGGCAGGCAGGCAGGCAGGCAGGCAGGCAGCAGGCATGTAGAGAACGTCTGGCTTGGAGAAATGAGAAGCCTGTAAATTGCCTGAAGGAAAGAGATGAACTGGTATGAGCCAACATGCTGAGCCATCTATGGTGTCATTAAACTGTGGTCTTATAGGGTGAACCAGTGGTGCTCGTGATGTGCTGTAGGGCAAAGGCCAGAACTTCAGCCAGGCCAGGAGCTGAGTGTGAGCTGCATAAACACAGGGAGAAGGGAGAAGGCTCCAGGCTGGACATAGCTGCCCAGAGACATAGAGAAGCAGAGCTGGATCATGTCCTCCCACAGACAGAGTCATTTGGGAACAGAGTGGTTTGTGACTGTGATGGCCATTCTTGGGTGCCAACTTGATACATTTCTCAGCTGAGGAATTGCCTTCATTAGATTGGTCAGTAGCCATGTCTGTGGGGTATTTTCTTGATTGCTGACTGATGTAACAGGGCCTGGGTTTCATAAGAAAGGTGAACGTGAGCCTGGAAGCAGACCAGTGTTCCTCTGTGGTTTCTGCCTCAGCTTCCCTCATTGACTGTGACCTCAGATACAAACCTGTCCCTCCCTGACCCCTGACCCTGCTTCCTAGGCTAACCTGCCAGGCCCAGGTCAGGATTGGCTATGGTCACCACCTCCTGACCGCCTTCTCTAGTGGCTGCTGTGGGTGTGGCATCTATATGTCTTTAGACCAGTAGCAAAAGTTTTAACTAAACTTAGTATATTAAGTTATAGCAATTTCTGATCACCCGCTTGTTCTTTGTTTTTCTGCTCTGCATAAGAAAAGATGGAGTTCTTTCTGGAAGGAAATATTATAAGAATGTATTAAATGTATTATAAGAATATTATATAATATTTCTTATAATATTTCTCACTGAATGGTCAACAAGGACTCCTCTTGAAGCCCAAAAATGATATAATATTTGATGTTCCTAGCTGCTCTACAGTGCCCAAAACTGCTGATCCTGTGAATTGAGTTTGGGGAAGTCAGAGGGGATGACAAGAAACTTCTTTTCTAAGTAGTAATTACATCAATGAAAATTGTATATACTCATGTGACTAACTGTCTTAGATACCATTTCTATTGCTGCAATGAAACACCATGATCACACCTTTCCCTTTTCTTTATATCACTGTGAAAGTGGGCTGGCGAGTATCCAGGTGAGTTGAGCCAAAATGTCCAGAGGCCTATGTGCTGGCTGACTGCCTGGTCCCTCAGCACCCAGGGGCCCTGAGGTGGCACCATCCCCTTTTCAGGGAAAAAAAATTGTTCTTCTGTTCTAGCCTCTCCTCGGCTGTCCAGAGCAGTTCCCCTCTCCCATGATTTGGAGATCTAGTTGTCTTTATTATATATTCGTCTAATGCCAGGCCAAGAGATTGTGTGTGTGTGTGTGTGTGTGTGTGTGTGTGTGTGTATGTGCGCGCACACGTGCATATTTGTGTGTGGGTGCCTGCATATGTCTGAACTGAGGCCAGAGGTCAACTTCAGATGTTATTCCTTGGCACCCCTGGGCCAACCTGCCCACAGCTGAGCTACTCAGATGTGTGCCCTGGGCAGGTAGACCTCATTTCTGTACTTGTTCTGACTCAGAACAGGAGCACAGAACTGGACTCAATTGGATACCCCTGCTGGCAGCAAAGGTGAGACATGGGAAAGATTGTTGGCTCATGGTTCAGACGTTCCTGACACAGCAAGGCAGTTCCCCAGTGGTCTATTCCTTCCAACTAGGCTCCTTCTCCTAATAGTCTATTCAGCTATGGATTCATCTGTGGCTTGCCTTGGTTGGCAGTCATGTGACCCATTCACATCTCAATAGGGCTTCTAGCTGGGGGTGAAGCCTTCAGCACATGAGCTTCTTGTGATGGAGGGCTGGGGAGCTACTTTATATCCAAACTACATAAACACCATCCAGAGGACATCAGGGTAGGGAAAAGATGGCTGTCATCAGAAATTTCTGAAGTTTTTCCTCTATAGCACATATTTCAGCTGACAACTGCCTTCCACAGGGTTGTTCTGAAAATTTGTTGGCATATATCCAACCTTACAAATTTGCCAATTTAAATCTCATCCTTGTACTTTGAGTTTCATGATTGCTGAGAAAAATGTTTGAGTGTAGTTGGCTTTGCTACTTTGTGGTTTCTTTTTTCTTCTACCCTTTCAACCCCCATAACACTAGATAGGAAAGAAAGAGGGGGAGAGAGGAAAGATAACCCTGAATAGAGCAGGGGTCAGAAAGGAGGTGACATAAACCTTACACTACTTCCTGCTGATTAGGGGCATTGAGTCCTTTAGGGCAAGTTTGATCTTCACAGTCAGGATATCTGATTCCTTCTTCTGTTGTTTCTTCTTTGTGAATAACTAATTAACAAACTGCAACCCTATCCCCACCCCCACCCTCACCATCCTAGCATTTATATACGCTCTGAAAATTCCCAGAATTCCAAATGTCACACAATCTCAGAAACTATCTACAGCTGGCAAAATCATGCCCCTACTAGAGCATGAGGCAAATCATAGTCAGCTATTGCGGACAGTCCAAAGCATTCTCATATCCCACACCTAGGATTAAAATATATTCTTATAATATTTCTGTGTTTTTTTTAAAGAAACCAAAATTCTCACTACAAGTTAGTGTACTGGCTGGTTTTGTGTCAACTTGACACAAGCTAGAGTCATCAGAGAGGAAAGAGCCTCAGTTGAGGAAATGCTTCAAGGAGATCCAGCTGTAAGGCATTTTCTCAATTAGTGATCAATCGAAGAGGGCCCAGCCCATTGTGTGGTAGTGTCATCCCTAGGCTGGTGGTCTTTGGCTCTATAAGAGAGCAGACTGAGCAAGCCAGGGTAAACAAGCCAGTAAGCAGCTTCCATCCATGGCCTCTGCATCAGCTCCTGCTTCCAGTTTCCTTCCCTGTGTGAGTTCCTGTCCTGACTTCCTTTCGTGATGAACAGCAATGTGGAAGTAGAAACTGACTAAACCCTTTCCTCCCCAACTTGCTTTTTGGTCATGGTGTTTCATTGCAGCAATAGAAATGGTATCTAAGACAGTTAGTCACATGAATATATACAGTTTTCATTGATGTAATTACTACTTAGAAAAGAAGTTTCTTGTCATCTCCTCTGCTTCCCCAAATTCAATTCATGGGATCAGCAGATCTGGGCACTGTAGAGCAGCTAGGAACATCAAATATTATATCATTTTTGGGCTTCAAGAGGAGTCCTTGTTGATCATTCAGTGAGCTTGAAGTGCTGTGTGATTAGCATGTTACTTTAAAGATTTTGGTATTGTTGTAGTTGTTGTTGTTATTATTATTATTATTATTAGTGTGTGTGTGTGTGTGTGTGTGTGTTAGAGAGAGAGATTAGTGCGGGGGGGGGGGAGGAAGGTTGGAAGACAACTTCCTAGAATTGATTTTTCTCCCTATGGGTTATGGGGATTGAACCCAGGTCCTCAGAGTTGCACAGGAAGCACTTTTACCCACTTAGCCATCTCCCTAGTCCTTGCTTATGTCTTGGATGGTGTTAAAAGGAACCTGCCTGTGTGTGGCCCTTTATAGTGATCTTTTTTTTTTTTTTTTCTTTATAGCGATCTTTACATTTAGTACCTGAGGGCTTTTACAGAATGAAACAGGACTTTCTTTGTAGACTGTGTTCTTTCAAGTGCTTGTGGGAGAAAATCTTGGAAAGGTGGTAGAGTAAGGAGCAAGGAGGACCTGCCCAGATAAGGACAGGGAGAAAAGACGGATGCATGTGCTCTGAGCAGCTTGTTATGAGTGGGCTCTACAGCTGACTTTAGAAGTGGTGAAACCTAAGCCTTGGAGGCAGTCTTAACACTCTGGGGGCTGCATCTTATGTGGGAAGGGATCATCTGATTCAGGGTAAGATCAAAGTGAGTATGGTGTAATTAGAAAATGCAGCTCAGCATAAATGTTGACTGAGAGGTTCTGAGACAAATTAGAAAATGCAGCTCAGCATAAGTGTTGACTGAGAGATTCTGAGACAGCCAGTGCTGGCAGGTGCCCTGGGTACCCCCTTGCCTGCATTTGCATCATGTTCAGAGAGTAGGCAATAATGTTCATTGTTGTCTCCTCTGGCTTCCACAAACTTGATTCCTGGGATCAACTTTTTAACAATCTGGTGGTCGAACATGCCCAGGTCCTCAAAGGTTACTAGCCCTCAGGTGTTCACCTGGTTCTGGCTTCTGAAGTTCTTCCATAACCCTAAACCCTGGGCCTGCCCCATGAAACTTCCCAAAATGAATCCAATGTCTATAAGAATGTTTTCTAATGTTTGAAGTTAGGGCTCTTGTATCCTCTGACCTACTGTACATTTTCTTTTATAAGCTAATTCTGTGAATCTGGATCCTCCTGATGTCCTGGAGAGAAGAAGGGGTTAAGCTAAGCTGCTGTTAGGGCTCTGGTTCCCTTAGCTTCCAGATTATCTGAGATCACTACCGGTGGATCCTGAGAGGTGAAGTGGGGTGGGGGTGGCAGGAAAGGCCTGGAGTGAAGTGACCTCAGGTGATAGTGAGCAGGGTGAGAAAGACTCCCAGGAGGCAGCTTCAGTGACACAGCTTGTTGTCATGAGGGAAACAAAGGCTATTTAAACCTTCACAGGGTGAGTAGGGACTATCATGAGAAGTGTACATCATTAGCCAGGGCCAGGGAGCTAGGAATGCCTCATTAGGTAAGGAAGAATTCCAGGTGCTGTTGGACATGGCCTCATAAAGGGAGAGGAAGTTTAACCTGGCTACCTGGCTATGTAGGGGCACAGGGCTGTAAGCGCCAAGACGTTCAGACCCAAGGCAGTGGTTGGAGGGATCCCACTCCTACAGATCTCAGGACAAGATTTCCAGGGTTTGGACCATGCCTTGACCCCACTCTTGATCCAGGCTGGCTCCCCTCAGTCCCATGGCTCCCTGAACCCACACTAGGCAAATGGTAGCAAGTGTGTTTCTGAACTAGGATCTTCTAGAGATTGTTCAGCTACTCCTCCCTGGCAGGGTTTCTAGAGCATTCTGGAGGTTCTCTGGGTTCCCTGGAGCGGACACAGTTCTCTTTTCCCTACTGTAGTTCTCAGGAATCTCTGTGCTGGGAGCTGTACAGAGGAGACTGGTTGGGACAGCCTGGGCTCTGCTCAGTGTCCTCTAGAAACAAGGCTGTCTATAGATACTTTAGCCTGGTGATTCATGTTCCATGGGATATAAAACACAGGGACGGCTGTGTCTAGGGTCTCTCAGGTGTAGTACAAAGGGAGCATGTGTGAACAGACTTCATGAACCTCTGGCAGAGTTCCCAAGCCCTGGGGGACTGGCTTGTAATAAATCCTGATATTGAAATTGGCCCCTGCGTCATAGCTGTAAAATAGATACCTCACGTTGCTTCTGCTGGAACGGTCTGTCTCAACAGATGCGGATAAGCTGGTAACACAGCAAACCTGTTTCGAATATCCTGGAGGTTTTCAGCCATACGTGCATCCATTAGCCCATGGTCTGCCATGACGATAATGGATTAAACCTCAGAAGCTGCAAGCAAGCCTCCAATGAGATACTTTTCTCTTGTAAGAGTTGCCTTGGTCATGGTGTCTCTTCACAACAAGAGAACAGTGACCATGACAATGGTCAACATCACTGAACTTCAGAACTGAGCCCAAACACTGGCTCAGGCTCTCGATGCCCTGGCCCTCTAGTTAGGAGGCGACTAAGAACTGTGGACTAAACTTCACACGATGGTTTGCCTACACTGCAGGCTTCAACAGCTCAAAGAACCTGATACTACCAAACAGAAGCACACATCCTTCCTCATTTCTGAAGCAGAATGAAGTAAAATTGATTGTCTATAAAGTATTTATAGTGCCAGGCTAGTGCTTGAATTAGGACGTCTCCTGCAGGCTCTCAAATGCCCCTTCTGCTTATTTCATTATTGATAAAACAGTGAGTTTTCATCTAAGACCATGAGCGTAACATGTTTACTGAGATTAATTTACTCACCTTTGAGGAATAATTTAATTCTTCTTATGATTTTGTTCCCTAGGATTTCTCCTCCAAAGGGTGACATTCAAATTTTTTAGATTATTATGATGGGTCACAATAATTTGGAAATAATTGAATAATTTATACCTGTGTTTTCCAGCCTCCTGCCCATCAGAATTACTCAGGGAATTTCTAAAAAATATGAATATTTTAATTAATTGTTTAATGTCTTAAAATACAGCCCTACCCCAGACTTGATGACTTGGGGACAGATAAGGAGCTTTCCACTGAAAGATGTCCCCCCACAGATTCAAGAGCTGCAGTCTATGTTCTAGTGGATGAGCCTTTGGAAACTGATCAATTGAATCAACTTTTAAGGATCATATAGTAAAATGTTATTGTTACTAAATATAGGATTATAAAATTTTATTTTGCTAATATCACACACTCTTGGTCCTTTTCTTCATCCCCCCCCCTTAGAAAGTTCGAATCCCCCCGGCCCCCGCCTTGTAGTGTGTACTGGCTGGTTTTGTGTGTCAACTTAACACAAGCTGGATTTATCACAGAGAAAGGAGCCTCCCTTGAGGAAATGCCTCCATGAGATCCAGCTGTAAGGTATTTTCTCAATTAGCAATCAAGGCAAGGCGGGAGGGCCCATTGTGGGTGGTACCATCCCTGGGCTGGTAGTCTTGGGTTCTATGAGAAAGCAAGCTGAGCAAGCCAGGGGAAGCAAGCCAGTAAGTAACATCCCTCCATGGCTTTTGCATCAGCTCCTGCTTCCTGCCCTGTGTGAGTTCCCATCCTGAGTTCCTTTAGAGATGAACAGTAATGTGAAAATGTAAGCTGAATAAACCCTTTCCTCCCCAACTTGCTTCTTGGTCATGATGTTTGTGCAGGAATAGAAACCCTAAGACATAGTGGTTTGAATAAGAATGGCTTCTATAGGCTCATAGATTTGAATGCTTGGTCACCAGGGAGTGTCACTATTGGAAAGGATTAAGAGGTGTGGCTTCCTTGTAAGGAGTATGTCACTGGGGTTGGGTTTTGAAGTTTCAGAAGCCCAAGCCAGACCCAGAGTCTCTCTCTTTCTGCTGCCCGAGGATTTGAATGTAGAACTCTCAGCTACCATCTGCCTGCATGCTCCCATGCTCCCTGCCATGATGATGAGGGACTAAGCCTCTGGAACTGTAACCAAGTCCTAATCAAATGCTCTTGTTGCCATGGTTATGGTGTCTCTCTATAGTACTAGAACACTGACTAAGACACCCCTCTATATTAGGAGGGAATAGCAGAAAAACGAGCTACAAGATGCAGAAGGTTGTTTGGAGTCTAGATGTTGCCATAGGCAAGTAGCACTGCATGAAGAAGGGAAGCCAGCCACAGAGCAGAGCGGTCAGTGGGTGGAGCTGTCTCTCCTCCTCCCACTGGCCTGGTTTGAACCAAGCTTTTTGAGTTAGAGACCTATACTTCTCTGGATCTCCCTACAGTCTACGCCTTAAATGTTCCCTTCAAGTGTATGTGTTAAAGGTTTGATCTCCAGGTGGTGGGTGCTATTAAGAGGCAGTGGAATTTTTACAAGCTGAGGCATACCAGAAGGTCTTTAGGTCACTGGAGTATGTGCTAGGTTGTGATAGACAGTCCAGGTTGCTCCTAAGTGTTGTACTCGCTCATCAGTCACCGAGAGTATAGGAGAGATGCTTCATGGTGCAACTTTATTGCTTCTAAATGCTTGTTGGTTGGTGGTGTGTTTGTAGTTTTTAGGTTCTGTAGTTTATCCTTAGTAGAAGATAGTGTGCCATTGACCCCTTCTTGTCCTCCTGCCTCAGCCCCTGGAATATCTTGTGGCTTCAGGCCTTGCTTCTTCCCTTCTTTTCTACTTTCTGGCCATCAGGGAACTGGGGAGATGGCTCAGCAGTTGAGAGCAGGCCCTGCTATCACAGAGGACCTGAGTTCAATTCCCAGCACCCACATCCATTCCAGCCGCTGATGGAGGGCAGATCTGAAACTCTCTTCTGGCCTCCATGGCATCTGAACTCACGTGCATATGCCTACACTACACACAGACACAGAAATATAATTTAAAATAGATCTACTTTCTGGCCATGAGCTAAGTGACCCTACTCTTTTCACCATCATGTGATGTTTGGTCACAGGCCAAAGCAACGGGTAGACTGACCATGGATTAAACTGTCCAAAATGGAAACCTTTTCTCTTCATAAGTAGGCCATTTCATCTATCTGTTACAGTGATGGAAAGCTCATTTGCATCTGAAGGTTCACCATGCTCAGAGATGTGACATGGTTTCTGGCCTCAGGACTTGATAAGCATTGGCCTGCCTGTAAACTTAACAATGAGTACAGACAGAGGCATACTCTTCCTTTGGAAGTTTAATTGAAATTAAATTGTATGTATGTATTGTATAAGTGTGGGGGCACGCAGGCCGCAGTGTGCGCGCAGTGATCAGAGGGTGCCTTTGTCAAGTTGGTTCTCTCCTTTCCCCTTTACATGCGTTTTGGGGATGGAATTAAAGTTATCAGGCAAAACAAAGCTAAGGCACATCTTCACATCACACTTCTTGTCAATGCCACTGAAGAACATTTCTTTCCTGGAAAAAGCCCATCCATCTAGTTTGAGATAAAATCAGTCTACTTTGGCCAACCATTTTATGAAGATAAATTCATCTATTAGAAAAGATTCCCCTGTGGTATGAGAAGTAAGCCAATTCTAGGGTACACATTTGGGGGATGGGGGCTGCTCTGCCATTATGAAAGGAAACGGTAACATGCAAAGCTCCTTTCTGCTCTCCTCAGGCCTCATTCTGTAAAGACACCATTGGCATTGGCTTGGCTGAAATATTTGTTTTTTATATTTATTGTGTGTGTGTGTGTGTGTGTGTGTGTGTGTGTGTGTGTGCGCGCGCGCGTGTGCGCTCGTGCATGTGCTCACACATGCATACACTTGCCACAGCATGTGTGTTTGTAGAGGTAAAAGACCAACTCTTTGGAGCTGGTTCTGTTCTTTGACCGTGTGGAGTTTGGAGGTTGAACTTGTATCCTCAGGTTTGGCTAATGGTCTTACCTGATAGGCTGAACCATCTCCCTGGCCCTGACCATTTTTTTTCTTTTTTTTTTCCTTAAAGCAAAACTGGCTGCATGTTGCCCAGGCTGGCCTCAAGCTCCATATAGCTGAGGATGACTTTGAACTTCTAATCCTCCTGCCTCCACTTCTGAAATAATGGGATTATAGGTATAAACTACCATGCCTGGCATCTTGACTATTTGTGTGTGTGGTGGGGAGGGGGAAATCACATATTAGTTCACAGATATTCGGGGAGCCCATAAATAAAGTTGTCGCCAGCCGTTTGTGGTTGTGAAACTGCTCAGATGATCAGACACTTGTTCACTCCACATGCGTACCTCCACCCATGGGAAGCTGTAATTGCAGGGTGACAGTTGGATTGTTCTGAACATGAGGCTTCAGGATCATGGGGGAGAGCCAGAGAGCCCTCCATTGGTTCGGAGGAAAAGCTTGGTCTATAGAGGGAGTTCTGGGGCAGCTAGAGTTACACAGAAATCCTGTCTTGAAAATGACAAATGTGTACAGTGTATGTTCTCACTTGCATAAACAATAAAAGAGGTGAGAATACATATGTACATCCACAGGAAACTTTTAGAAGCACAGAGAATGCATTGGTAGCATTTGCTTCTGGGTTAGGGATAAAGATCTACTGCCAGAGAACAAAAGAATCAATCATTCAATCCTTGGGTGAGGTGGCTTAAGTTTAGCAGTGTCTCCTCTAGAATAACTTTCCACAGGGTGAGGCTGACCCAGAGGGACGGGTCAACAAGCTTTAATGAAACTAAAAGAGACATGTGTTAGAGTGTCAAAGTGGGCACACCAAAGAGAACAACAAGGAGCTGAGTCTCTGGCTATCAAAACTGTTGCTGCTACGATAGTTATTTTCCTGTTGCTGTGTTAAAATACTCTGGCCAAAAACAACTTACAGAAGGAAGAGTTTATTTTAGCTTACAATTCCAAAGGGATAAGAGTCCACCACAGTGAGGAAGCATGCCAGCAAGCAGCAGGTATGGCAGGGGAGCAGGAAGCTGGGGGCTCACATCTCAAGCCTAAGCACAAACCAGAGTGACCAGGAAGTGGTGTGGCACTTTTAATCTCAAAACCCGCCCCCAGTGGTGTACTTCCTCCAGCAAGGCTGCGCCACTCCAGCACCACCAATGGGGGATCAAAAATTCCAATGCTCAAGAATATGGGAGGTATTTCTTACTCAGACCACCACGGTAGCTTTGATGGTGCCACTTGGTAAGGGGATCCCCCAACCCTTGCCAATATCCCAATACTGTCTTACATCAATGTATTTTATAAAAAGACACGGGAAAAGCAAATACATTTTAAGGTCCTGATATGAAAAGTCAACAAATATTTTGTTTCCTATTAATGTGTGGAGAAAAAAAGTACCCCGGTTCCATGGCACAGGAGACAACAGCTGTAACGAATGACTTTGTATCTGCATGTCAAAGTAAATGACCTGGGCTCTGCCACAGCGAGGTTGGGCATGTCATGCTGTCCTTGAGAGAATTCCAGTAGGCGCTTCCTGTTGAGTGGCTGCCACAGGCTCTGGTTTGGGTTGGTGATGGGCCTATGGTTCATTTGTCATTTGCAGATAACCTGTGTAGCTGTGCCTTGGAGCAGCCTTCCCCAGAGATGTACTTTCTTTAGCTGTTCTCTTGGTTAATGTTAATTATTCCTTGTGTGAGGCAGTTATTCAGCAACTTGGAGAAAGCTTTAGAAAGTTCTCCCTGAGTGGTTAGGCACTGACTCGGGGAGGTTTGATTGGCCACTATTGTTGAAGTGTGCAATGCCTTAGGGTCTGTGGATTTATAGTTACAAGATCTTTCTTTCCTTCTTTCCTTCCTTCCTCCCTCCCCCCTCTCTTTTTCTTTCTTCTTTTTTTGTATTGCATAGTAAAGGAGAGGCAGGTGTGTTAGCACCCCTGTTTGTTAACTAGGTATCAATGTTGCCCAGAGAAGAACAAAGCCAGCATCGCCCCAGTGAATTACACTAGCTTATATGGTAGACACTGCCGTTGTCTGGAAGCTGGTGTCAGGTTGATTGGGACAGTAGGGATGTGGCATTGGGCCAGGTCAGTACTGTCCCTGGCCTTGGGGGTCAAGTGCTAGTGCAGAGGTTGTCTGTTACAGTGGCGAGTTTAGAATAGCTGGACTTCATAGTCGAGTCCAACCAATGCAGAGCTCTTGCCGAGAAGTTAACATTTCCTGGGCGTCAGATCTCTCTGTAGGGTGATGCTCGATAGAGATTTCTTTTTCTTTCTTTCTTTCTTTTTTTTATTGGATATTTTCTCTATTTACATTTCAAATGTTATCCCCTTTCCCCACCCACTCCCACCTCCCCACCCTTGATTCCATACACTGGGGCATCTATGGAGCCTTCATAGGACCAAGGGCCTCTCCTCCCATGGATGCCTGACAAGGCCATCCTCTGCTACATATGCACCCGGAGCTATGTATACTCCTTTGTTGATGGCTTAGTCTCTGGGAGTCTCTGTGGGTTCTGGTTGGTTGGTATTGTTGTTCTTCCTATGGGGTTGCAAAACCCTTCAACTCCTTCAGTCCTTTCTTTAACTCCTCTATTGGGGACCCCGTGCTCAGTCCAAAGGTTGGCTGTGAACATCTGCCTCTGTATTTTATAAGGCTCTGTCAGGGCCTCTCAGGAGACAGCCATATCAGGCTCCTTCCAGCATGCACTTCTTGGCATCCACAATAGTGTCTGGGTTTGGTAACTGTATATGGGCTGAATCCCCAGGTGGGACAGTCTCTGGATGGCCTTTCCTTCAGTCTCTGCTCTACACTTTAACTCCATATTTGCTCCTGTGAGTATTTTGTTCTCCTTCTAAGAAGGACCAAAGCACCCCACTTTGGTCTTTCTTCTTCTTGAGCTTCATGTGGTCTGTGAATTGTATCCTGGTTATTTGGAGCTTTTGGGTTAATATCCACTTATCAGTGAGTGCATACCATGTGTGTTCTTTTGAGATTGGATTACCTCACTCTGGATGATATTTTCTAGTTCTATCCATTTGCCTGAGAATTTCATGAATTCATCATTTTTAATAGCTGAGTAGTACAATATTTGTTTTTCAATGAAGAAGAAATGTGTGGGAAATGAAGGCCAGACGTCATTCCTAAGGCTTAGGCCAGTGTGTAGGGGGCAGGGAAGATCCTGGCTCTTGGCGATTTTGTGGACTCTCCACACCAAGCTTTGGGGCACTTGGCGAGACTAGTAAGGGTCAGGGAGTCCTGCTCTCTGGCTGTAGGTCGGAAAGGATGGCCTAATTACAGCCATAGTGGGAGAGGTGGGGCTGAGGTCTGGCCATCGCGATTGCATCAGAACTGGGAAGGCAGCTGGGGCTGGGGTGGGAACAGGCTGTGGAGGAAAGGTGTGACTTATCTGAGGTAGGGCGTGAGATAACTCACCGGTGCATCTCATCTGCCTGGGCAGTGGGATAAATCATATAGGAGGTTTCAACTGAGTCTTGCATTTGGTTCGACTGGAGAAAAGTGAACACTGCCCTGTTCCGGGTAGAGCCTGACATTCCGAAATTGTCCCCAATAGCACAAGATATCTCGCACCCCACAGTGTCCTGGACGCTAGCTAAAAGGTTAGGCTTCCTTGTATTTCCTGGGGAACCCTGGGTCTGCATTTCAAATGAGCTCGAGGTAATTTTGGTGAGGGGCATGTAGTCCTGCCTTAGTGAATGGCTATCCAGTTTCTACTCTTGTAAACACTCCACAGACTTGGGTTGGCTAAATAAAACTCTGAGTTAATGAGTTAGGCAGCCAGGCTATCTCCATCAATTGCCTATCTCATCGGGCTTTGCTCTGGGACTTAGCAGGAAAGGTGCTCATTCAGATGGATATCTGTACCTCCCTCCCTCTGTGCCCCACATCCAGCTACTGCGATCTTTTTTCCTGTAATGACACCTTCCATGGTGCCCCAGTTTTATTCACTGGGCACTTGTATTGCTCTCTTGCTCCAGACTCCGTGCTGGTATTTGTCACTTCACTCTTCCGGAAGTTGGATGCCAAGTTGTCCGAAGGACTTGGGTCTCCTGGGAGCAGTGCCTGTCCCCCTGCTGTGGAGACCTCCTGAAGCTTCGGGATCCCTGGGTTGGTGACACCTGCCTGCCCTCACTTTGTTTGCCTCACTAGACTCTGAAGTTTTCCTCAGCAGCAGCTGATGGTGACAAGTTTGACCTGAGGTCATCCTCATCCTAGCCGGGAGGGAGGAGACATGGACAGCCGTAAGACCTGAGCCTGGAGAGAGCCCAGCTAAAGACCACAAGATATTTGGTTGCTAGTTCTGCAAATTTGTTTGATTTATCTGAAGGCTTTTTGGAATCTATCTAGCTTCAAGAAACATGAGAAATACAAAGAGGAAGAGACTGGCCAGAGCTGAGCAGCTGGCGTTCCTCCCGACTCTGACACCTGTCTCCTCAGTTTGGTGTGGGACTGTAAGCATGTGTGTCCTTTCCATAAACCCTGTTTTCCCAAAGTGACAAGCCCCGACTAGCACAGTCATCTGTTTGTATGCCTCACCCTGCTCTCCAGCCTAGCCAGAAGTCCGGCAGCATCCCAGCAGCGAGCTAGCTCGCTCTACAGGAAGCTCTCCTTGTTCCCAGGTACATGTTCCTCTGTGTGGGATGTGGCTCACGCACCTTCATCTGGCCTGAGGTCATCCTGTGACCAGCCCTGCTCCAAAGGGAGCCCAACATTTGAGTTCCACTGTAAAAAAATACTTAAGTTTTCTCTGTTTTTAAAAGATTTACTATTTTTATTATTAATTATGTATATTTGTGTGACTGTGTGTGTGTGTGTTCAGTGTCTACCCTCACAGGTGAGAAGAGGGCATAAAATCTAGAGTTACAGGTTGGTTCTTGGAACTAACTTGGGTCTTCATCAAGCAGCAAGGACAATATTTTTTATACTTTGGAAAAGTGACATCACTTCCTTATTTGTTTGTTTATTTATTTATGTTTCTTTGTTTGTTTTTTTAGTTTGTCAAGAAGGAGTTTCTTTGTGCAGTCCTTGCTGTCCTGGATCAGGCTGGCTTCAGATTCAGAGATCCACCTGCCTCTGCTGCTGAGTGCTGGTATTAAAGGCATACACTACATCCGCCATCCTGCCATTCCAACTCTTAATATCTCAGAAAGTGACTGCAGTTAGTGTGTACCTGCTGATAACTCCATCACCTATCTCCTGGCTTTTTGTTAGTGTATCCATTTCTCCAGCATTGAAGCCAACTGTTCTCCAAGCCATCGTTTCGCCTTGCTAAGTTTGTATTCATAGGACTCTGGCCTTCGATGGGCTGTCTAAATTCCCACCAGCAGAAAGGAGGCATTCAAGAGGCTGTTTTCCTGCTGCCGGGAACAGGTACACAGCCCTGGGCTCCTTATTTATCATAGGTGACTCCCACAGAACACACTTTTGGGTGAGTGGGAAAGTAATGTTTATTGGTAGTGAGCTGAGATTCTGTGAATAGGCCAATTCCAGTGTCTTTACAATAATTTTTATTATGTTTTTAAAAAGGTTGAGCCGGGCATGTTGGCACACGCCTTTAATCCCAGCACTTGGGAGGCAGAGGCAGGCGGATTTCTGAGTTTGAGGCCAGCCTGGTCTACAAAGTGAGTTCCAGGACAGCCAGGGCTATACAGAGAAACCCTGTCTCGAAAAACAAAAACAAAAAACAAACAAACAAAAAAGTTGGTCATGTTTTTAATCCCCCAAAAAGAAAGTAGATTGCTATGAGTTCAAGGTCAATTTGGTCCAGAGAGTGAACTCTAGGCCAGCCAGGGTTACATGGAGAAACCCTGTCTTGAAAAACAAAACCAACCAAGCAAACAAGAACAAAAAAGAAAGAAAAAAGTTACAAAAATAACCAGAAGTCAGTATATAATAAGTGTCTCAGAGGCCCACCTGCTGTTGCTCGGGCATAGGCAGGCAGAAGAAACCCAGAGGTCAGCCGGATACTGTATGGCCTGCCTGCAGCAGGAACCGTTACAACGAGCAAGTATGTGGTGCAGACACGGGAGACAAAGGGAGGGGAAATGGTTTGAGCATCATGAAGAGAGGCAGAACTGGAGACTCGAGGGTTGAGAGGAACAGCCTGATGTGGGTAGCCTGATGCCACCTGAGGCTGTGGTGAGTCCCAGCCCGTACTGCTGCTGAGGTCCATATCTGGGTGCATGGCTATGCAGCAGCAGGGGTCTGTGTCCATGTCTGTGGCTCATGCTACCACCACAGACCATGCAGACATCTCTGGTCTGGGCCACTACACTAGACCACGTCAGTGTCCAAGTGCAGCACAGAGCTAGCCCCGCCCCTCACTGGCTGTGGAACTCTGGAGACCTGCTCCACCCCCCTTGTCTGCTGTGAGGTGATGTGGGTGTGGGAAGCTAGCCCCTGGGTCATGAGAGAGGGAAAGCTGGCCCAGTCTTTCACTGGCTACAGCCCGGGAGATCGAGCCCTGCACCTTGCGTGGGCAGCACAATAGAACTGACTCTGATGGCGGGGGGGGGGGTGAGGGGGGGGTGAGGGCAGGGCCCGGGTGGGCTAGCCCCGAGGGTGTGAGAGCAGGAGAACTGACCCTGCCCCTTGCCACTCTGGCATTTCCTGAGCTAGCTGGGGCAGTGCTGGAGTGCTTGCCCTGGTGATGAGAGTATGGGAGAGCTGGTGGGCTGAGCAACCCAGCTGCCACCAAGGCCAGATCTATCTACCCCATCTATGAACTGCTGGAGTGAGTAAAGGAGTTGGTCCTGCTGATCCAAAGCTGCAACACTTAGCAACAACAGGCTATGTGAGAGGAATTCTGGTGAGGAGCCAGTGTCGCAGGAGCCAGAGACATCAAAGCACACCAATGGCTTGTTGCAACTGTGGGGCACACTGACTGACACGCTACAGCTTCCACGATGAGATTTTTCTTTTTAATTTTCTTTTTGAGGGGAGGTTGCAAGGGCATAGGATGGGGAGATGAGTGGGATTGGGGTGCATGGTGTGAAATTCACAAAGAATTTAATTTTTTTTATATTTTAAATAAAAATATTTTTTAAAATAAAAGTTCTTTAAAACACCTCCAAGTAGACTCTTGGGACGGAGCTTTGTTGCTGTTTACCAGTTTCTATGTCGTGTAAGGCAGAAATGAAGACAACTTCTGTAGTGCTGTAAAATCCAAGAATCTGCAGCTCCTCTTCTCACTCTGCCTCTTCTTCCATAGCCTTGGGAAGAAGGTTTAGGAGACATCCCATTTCGGGCTGGGTGTTACAAAATCTCTCACTTGGCAGCACACACCAGCTGTGATGAGGCTCCCAACACATATACAGCAGAGGACTGCTGGGTCAGGGTTTAGTCAGAGAAGATGCACCTAACTCTCAAGAGACTGGAGGCACCAGGGAGTTTAGGGGTCTGGTGGGGTGGGGACATCCTCATGGAGACTGGGGAGCAGGGAGGAGGTATGGGATGTGGTATGGGGGTGGACCGGGAGAGCAATAAAATCTGGAGTTTAAAATTATAATTAAAAAAATTGAAACCATTCATATGTGTGTGTGTGTGTGTGTGTGTGTGTGTCTCACTCTGCCTAATGTCTGGCTGTGGGTTTCTGTGTTTGTTCCAATCTGTGGCAAAACGAATCGGTTAAGAGCACTGACTGCTCTTCTGAAGGTCCTCAGTTCTAATCCCAGCAACCACATGGTGGCTCACAATGAGATCTGAGGCCCTCTTCTGGGGTATCTGAAGACAGCTACAGTGTACTTACATATAATAAATAAATAAATCTTAAAAGAAAAAAAAAAGCAGAAGCTCCTCCGATGACGATTGAGTAAAGGCACCCATCTATGACCGTGACAGAATGTCACTAGGAGTCATTTTATTGCTGTGTCCCTTTAGCAGAGCAACAGCATCTGATTTTACCTCGGCCCTTGAGCTTTCTAGTCTCAGGTTCTTGGTATGGGTTCCATCTCATGGAGCAGGCCTTTGGTCAAATCGCATATTGGTTGGTCACTCCCACAAGCTTTGAGCCACCATTGTACTAGTTTATGTTGCAGGGAGGTCACCACTGTAGATTGAAGACACTAAGGAAACAGGGCCCTCTAAAGCAACAGGATTGACCCAGATATGAACTCACAGAGACAGAGGCAGCATGCACAGGGCCTGCATGGTCTGCCCCAGATGGGGTCCTAGAGCTGAAAGGCGAAGTGGACACAGGTCCCATCCCGAACCCAGAAGCCATCTCTAATTGATAATCATTTCCAAATGAAAATTTAGTTTCCTATAAGGGAGTCCTACTGGGAAAACGAAGTACTCTTAAGGGCAAGCTACATGCCCAGCAGGAGGTGCCAACGGAAAATAAACTCAACAGAATCTTTAGAGGTTCTGTGTCTCAAAATGTCATGTCAGCGCTCTTCCCCCCCATGTTTGTTTACACACACACACACACACACACACACACACACAACCACACACACATTTCCATTTAGGGATAAGAATATAGATATATTCTCTCTTTCCCCCATAGGTCCTTTGTATATGTCTATGGCTTCCAGTTTAGTGTTTTTATGGTATTTACTGAGTGTGTGAATGAGTGAGCCTCTGCAACTTTATCTGTTTCTTCTGTCTTTTCTTTTGTTTTTTCCTTCTTTTATTTTGTCCTATTTTATTGTGTTACTTTTTTTTAAATCATGTTGTTATGTTATGTTATGTTATGTTATAATCCCTTAGACACTTGTTAGCTTTCACTCCATAGACCGGGCTGGCCTTGAACTCTGGGATCTGCCTGCCTCTGCCTCCTGAGTGCTGGGACTAAAGGTGTGCACCACCATGCCCTGCTATGCCTGTTTGTTTTCTAATGACAGACAGTAAGGGGATGGTTCAGATGGGAGGTAAGGTGGGAAGAATTGTGTGTAGCAGAGAGAGGGGAACCATAGCCAGGATGTATTATATGAGAAACAAAAAAACCCAACCTATTTTCAATAAGATGGGGGTGGGGAAACAATGCCGAGTCTGCAGGACACTTGATGTACCCAACTTTTGACTTTAGAGGTTGGCTGTAGCTCAACTGAGCAATGCAGTTTATGCTGAGGTCCAACATGGTGACATGCATACTGAAACACAGCTTACAAATAATACTTTCTTAATATAATGTAATAAAATATAATATAATCTCTAACATCTGCTACTTATTTTGTTTCATTAATTAAAAAGCTCATTTGCACTTCCAGAGAGATAGCTCAGCAGGTAAAGATGCTTGCCACCATACCTGATGCTCTGAATTCAATCCTTGGATCCCATGGAGTAGGAGACATTCAAATTTTGCAAGTTATTCTCTGATCTCCAAACGTGTGGTGGCATGTGTCATCCCTTCCCCATCATACATACATAATAAATAAATGTAATAAAAAGTCTAAAAATGTAGCATTTGCAATCTGCTTGGCTGAATTTTTTGACAATGAAAATCGACCTGCTGTGCACCCCGACTGTGTTGTACTTTAGAGTGTGGAAGCTTTAATGTGGTCCAGCCCTTTACTTAATGGGTAGTATCTCTGAGGTCTAGAAAGGAGGGGTGGCCTGGCTCAAGTGTCATGGAATTTGAGGCTCAGAGTTTGCCTCTATTTTCTCCTTTTACCATGTTGAGCCGTAAGTTTGGGAAAGCTAGTGTAGCATGCAGCTTTTGCTACCCTGCCTAAACTCCAGGCGGACCCCACTATCAGCTCCTGCCCGAGAATATTAGACCCATGGATGAAAAACACAGGCACACACAGTTGTTTAATTTCAACTTGCCTTATTGGTACAACTGCTGGACGCCTCCAATCTGCTGTGGCTAGCAGGCCCTTCTCAGCACGCCCTTCTCAGCACGCCCAGCTCAGCACGCCCAGCTCAGCACCCTAAGTCTGCACTCAACTTCAGTAGCTCAGCCACCTTCAGCCCCAGCTCAGCATCCCCAACCTCCTGCCTGTAGACATGAACTGTGGTCATTCCACCCCAGATCTCACATGGCTGGTTGGCTTTTTCTCTCTCTGAAGCATGGGGAAAATTCCTTTCCTCTCCTCTTGTCTCCTCACCTGCCCCTGGGACCTGGAAGTCCCACCTATTCCTTCTACCCAGTAATTGGTCCCTGGCAACTTTACTGATAGATCGAGAACCAATTAGGGAGCAGGACCTTAGCATCAGACCCACCCCTCTTTAGTCTTAAAAAATTTCTTAGTTGAAAAACCCTCAGTAGGGCTGTCTTTACCAGAGTCCCTAGTGGGAACCAGGAAGAGTTGGTAAAAATCTCTACTTGCAAAGCCCACGTTGGGTACTGTGCAGGTACAAAGGTAAGCCAAACAGGTTCCTGGCCCTCAAGAATTTACAAGAGTCAAGTCATACTGACCTTCAGGCTCTGTAAAACACAAAGTAGAATCGGCCAAGTGCTGCAATGCTGGCAGCTGGGGAAAGGTCTGTGGGAGAACAGGTGGGAGAGAGATTAATCCCATATGCTGAATATTCAGAGGAGGGAGCTTTAGGGGGCTACCCCTCAGAAGATGGGGGGACAACAACCCACAGATAACAGAGTACTCCTGCCTGTACAGTAGTGCTTGGTGGCTTGCCCAAGTCCCTTGCCAGTTGTCTTCAGAACAATAAATACATGCTATGTCATGTCTTCAACCAGGGAAGATTTTACACACACACACACACACACACACACACACACACACACACACACGCACACGCACACGCACACGCATGCACACACATACACACGCGAGCACACACACACACATTAAACAAATGTAACAAACCCAGGTTTGTGCATGCTTGTCAGGCACTCTACCAAGTGAGCTACATCCCAACCCAAGGGGGAAAAGAAATATTTTTGGGGCACCAACTGTGTGCAAGATTCTGGAAGTTACTACCATGATTGATGGCTCATCTATATTTTTATTTGGTTCACAGCAAACCCTTAAGTCACTTACATCAAAATGTTTTAGAACTCAAGTGCCATCCTTGTTTCTAAGAATTTCAAAGATTTATATACATGCTCCCTAACGAGCTCCAAGCTACTGAGCTCAGGCATCCCATCTCATATTCTTCGCAAGCTCCAACAGCACACGAGGAAGAAAATCAGTCTATAAAAAGCTGGATGTGGCAGACATTTACTGAGCCAAGATCATCCTAGTATCACCCCCATCCACATACACACACTCTTATTCCCAATCACTCAAGACTTAAAGCAGAAACACTTCTGCCTGGCATGGCAGTACACTTCTTGTCATCCTTGTACTAGGGAGGCAGCAGGTTGGAACATGAGTCCAGCCAGGAATACACATTGAGACCTTGTCTCAGAAAACCAAGGACTGGATATGTCTGTAGCTCAGGACATTCTATCAGTAGCATTTCCTTTAAAAAAAAAAAATCTCTGCTGCTTTTGCTGGATAAGATCTGTCACACTAGATAGATAGCTCCAGGAGAGAGAGAGGAAAGGAGGGAGGGTGGGGGAAGGGAGAGGAAGGGAGGGAGAGAGAGAGAGAGAGAGAGAGAGAGAGAGAGAGAGAGAGAGAGAGAGAGAGAGAAACTTGCTCTTCCATGAAAAATATCAGTGCAAGGAGGGTCAAGGGCTTGTTTTATTCAATGCTTCAGTCCTAGCTTCTAGAAGGATGCTTGGCATTAGACAGTCTATATGCTCATTGAATAAGTGTTAAGAAAGCAAAGAACCAAGCAGGAACTGGAACTGTGTGTAACTTCTGAGGCCAGCCTCCAGTCTCCAGTGACACATCTTTTTAGCCAGGTCAGATGTCCCGAAGGTTTCACCACCACACAAATCCATGCTGTCACTGGGGACCAAGTATTTAAACACAGGAGCCTGTTGAGGACTTTTCAGACTCAAGCCACAGCAGTGCTTTTGGACCAAGACAACTGTCATTGTTGAAACCTGAGGCCCAGGTGTCAGGTGCTGTACCACAGTGTGCCCTTCATTGTTTCGGCCTCTCTGTGGGAGTGGAAAGACTTACTAAACCAATCCTTGAAAACCATGTCTGGGCCCTGGGTGTGGCAGAGTCTGCCTGTAATCCTGGCACCTGGGAAGTGTGGGCACGGAGGGCAGGAGTTCAGGGTCACCTTTAAGTGTGTATCAGCTCAAGGCCAGTATGGGCTACCTAAAGCCCCAGTCTGAGAACAAGCAAAGCCCCTAACCCAAAGATGGAACAAAAGCCACTTCTGAAGGCGTTTCTATAAGCTTTTCTTTAAATCCAGTTTTAAAGCTCTGCAAGGAGCTGGTTTCCATGTTACTGGGCTACACCCCCTTCCAGTTAATAATTCTCTGCTCAGTCATACACGCATTCCTATGTCCTTTAGCTACTTTATATTTTGAGACAGGGAGTGTCTCTCATGCAGCTCTGGCTGTCCTGGAACTCACTATACAGAACAGGCTGGTTTCCAACTGGCTGAGTTCTGCCTACTGAGATTAAAGGCATATGCCACCACACCCAGATTCCTTTTGCTGTTTTAAATAAACACTTTTGGTCTCCAAACATGAAGATTCAACACTATACCAGATATTAAAATAACAGGCCTCACTCTGTATAAGTTCTTTAAGGTTTATTTATTTATAATGTACACAATATTCTGCCTGTGTGTATGCCTGTGGGCTGGAAGAGGGCACTAGCTCTCATTATAGATGGTTATGAGCCATCATGCGACTACTGGGAATTGAAGTCAGGACTTCTATAAGAACAGGCACTGCTCTTAACCTCTGAGCCATCTCTCTAGCCTCGGTGTAAAATTCTTGAGGAGAGATTTCAAAACGCTTTGAGCCATGACACGATGTTGGAATAAAGATGTGGCCTTCCAGGGCTAGAGAGATGGCTCAGTGGTTTAAGACACTTGACTCTCTTTCAAAGGACCCGAGTCCTGTTCCCAGCACCCACGTCAGGGAGCTCACAACTGTCTGCACCTCAGCTCCAGGGGATCTGAATCTCTGGTTCTGTGGGCACCTACAGTCATGTGCACACACCCACACACAGACAAACAGACACCTACACATTGTTAGAATTGATAAAAATAAATCTTAAAAAAAGTGGCCTCCCAACAAGACTGCGTTCATGACAACAGCAAGTTCTGACGTGAGTAGTTGCAAAATGTTTCTCTTTCAACAGATGAAATAATAAATAATGAAAATAACGTGAATTTCAGCTGAGCTTGCTCTCATTGAAGCACTGCCCAAAGCTTTAGCGATATTTTTGTGGCTTATTTATTTATTTATTTTTTCTGTATTAATTTATTCCAAATGCATGTTGATATGTGTTGATGCACATGCCACAATGCACATACAGATGTCACAGGTATACATGCCACAGTGCACATACAGATGTCATAGGTGCACATGCCACAGTGCACATACAGAGGTCACAGGTGCACATGCCACAGTGCACATACAGAGGTCACAGGTGCACATGCCACAGTGCACATACAGAGGTCACAGGTGCACATGCCACAGTGCATATACAGAGGTCAAAGGACAACTTGTGGGAGTTGGTTCTCTCCTTCCAACATGGGGGTCCTGAAGATTGAACTCAGGTTACCAGCCTTACACAGCACACTCTCCTTTACCTTCTTAGCCATCTCATGAGCCCAGCCTCTTTATTCTTAATGGTGCATGAACATTATTAATAATTCAAGGCAATAATGTCATCTATTCCATTATATTCTTCATCATCTTGGGGTCTGAAACTGTTAGGGCAATCTGGTTCTTAAACCTGTTTCATAAATTTGAGCAAATAAAGTAACTAACTGGTTTTTCTAGCAAATATTTACTGAGCATTTACTGTGTGCGTGGGAGCAGAAGCGTGAATGCTTACAGTCCTGCTGATCCAACATCCCTTCGTAACCTAAGCCTGGCGTACAAGTCAAGGGTTGTGAACACTGTTCAAAAGAGAGCAAAAAAGTCCCCATAGGCCATCGGTTAGATAAAACCTTGCTACCCACATGTGCTGTCTAGCTTTTTGTCAACTCCATATAAACTAGCTTCACCCAGGAGGAAGGAACCTTGATTGAGAAACTACCTCCATCTGATTGGCACGCAGGGGAGAAAACGTAGAACTTTTTGTTGTTGTTGTTTTGATTAATGGCTGATAAGGAACAGTCCAGCCCATGGTGGGTGGGTCACTCCTGGGCAGCAGCTGGTCTTGGGTGGCACAAGAAAACAGACTGGGTGAGCTGTGGAGAGCAGGACGTAAGGAGTGTCCCCCAGTAGCCGCTGCCTCAGTTCCTGCCCTCAGTGGTCCACTGTGACCTGGAAGTTGTACAACAAAATAAACCTTTTCTTCTCCAAGTTGGCTTTGGTCAGCATTTTATCACAGAAACAACAGCAAACTAGAACACCAAACCAGGCCAGATAATTCTAGATGATGCAGGGAGTGTTTTTCTCCCTTGGTCTCTGTTGATCAAAGAATGAACTCATTTTGGACAAGCTTTCCCCAGCTCCAGAGACTTTCATCCAAGACGCCACGGCTCCCTATAAATGGCAATTATGTCTTTTAACACCCTTGTTCGCCCCATTTAATGGAGAAGAAAAGTGAGGAGGAGAAAGATCCATTGCTTAAGGAGGAGCCACCAACAAGGGATGATGCTTGTGGCCTGCTGAGACCAGCTCTGTCTTCGAGTGAGCAGAAGGCGCCCAGCAGCTGGCTTCTCCAGTGTGAGGTTCGGCAGTCTCTGCTGTCCTTGATTTCCTGAGCCCCTGGGTTCACAGAGTGGGGATAGTAGGGGATGTTGAGACCCCAGATATCCTCAGAATCCCCCTTCTCCTTGTCTGTAAGACGCATGACAGGCGCTTTGGTCTCTTGGAGAATGTAATCAAACAATACTGACCATATTTCCAGATCCAAATCAGGAATACATGACCTAATATGAAAAATTGTAGGAACGCTACAGAAACAATGGAAGAGAAATTAAAAATGAAGGCTATAATAAAAAACCCTGTCCACATGGAACCCCAGGGGCTAGCCCTGTCCACATGGAACCCCAGGGGCTAGCCTTGAACTGCTTCTCCTCCTGCCTCTCTCCTCAGACTGTGGGATTCTGCCTGTGACTGGCTTACAAAGTATGCCTTTAAAAGGGAGACGGATGATACAGAGAGGATTTATGGTGCACCAACAGGGCTGGGCATGCCTGTAATCCCAGCTCTCAGGTCAGTCTGGGTTACAATGTGAGGCATTGTCAGAAGTGGGAGTGGGGTGGGGGTGGGGTAGTACAGAGAGAGGAAGAGGGAGGGAGGGAGGGAGGGAGAGAGAACACATACACACACAGTGGGGGTAATTGCTAAAAAGTGATGATGAGAGGCAGGGTCAGGAATAGAGATGGGTAATCCCTCAGAGTTCAGGTAAAAGAGTGGACTGGATGCAGATTCATGCCAGCGCAGAAGGGAACAGGATGGGGAAATTTAGCCGTGCATGTGGCGGCTCAGCACAGGGCCTCCCTACCAACGCTGCCCGACCAGACTCCCTAGCCATGTGTTCAATTTTATTCTGCATTCCTTGGGTAGACACAACTGAGAACTTCTAGACAGGACTTTAGCTACAGGGTTAGTGTGAGGCTGCTGAGGACGGGGCCCCAGGCCGATCCTGCTGAGAGCAGAAGCCCAGGGATGTGAGCTGAGGTGCCTCTCCCATGACCAGGAAAGGAGGAGGCCTTACTCCCCTAGTGCCTCCCTCCTCTTAGCGTTCTCAAATAACACAACTCTTTCCCCTGGGACTAAGAAGGGAGTTTGGGACACAGAGCTGACTCTTTGTCCCTCCTTTGTTACCCCTTTATCCTTAAAATGGGAGTTACAGGAGATTAGAAAATATTTCCTCCCAACTGAATCTCGTGTTCATAAGCAATGTCACAGAGCTGGGGATGTAGCTCAGTCGAATGTTTGTTTACCATGAAAAAGGCCCCTGGGTTCCAGCCCTGTTACTGCACATGAAAAAAACAACAAACTTATGATTACTCTTCTGTTGCTATGATAAAATACCAGGACCAAAAGCAACTTGTAGACTAAAGAGGTTATTTGGGTTTAAAGATCCAGAAGCAGAGGAAAAGTCCATTGGTGGGGTGGTGGTGGTGGTGGTGGTGGGGTGGGGTAGGGTAGCTGTAGCGGGAAATAATGATAAAAGTCATCCACGCTATCTCCGACAAGGCACCGGCGGGCCTCGTTCTCATCTCGTGGAGACTCTCTGACCCGGAGCTCTGAAATCTCTCCACCCAACTCGCTAAGTTCCCATGGTGGATCACTGCCCCAACATCGTCCCAACTGGAACTCAGTCAAGTTGCCACGTGAAGGAAAACAGCACACAATCTTAGTGTAGAATCAAAAGGCAGCAATTAACATCCTAACAGTAAGCCATTTTAAGTTAAATCTCCAGTAGCGGATCCCAATGGGATTTTCGCTCCATCGTCCTTCCCACCCAAAAGCCCATACAGGAGGCAGGAAGGGTGAACTGGAAGTGGGGTGAAACATCTCCCAGCAAGGCTGCATTTCCTGAAGGTTCCATGACCTCCCTAAACTGTGCCACCGACAGAGGACCAGTTGCTCAACTACCTGAGCCTATGGGGGGGTGGGTGGTGGGTGGTGGTGCATTTCTCACTCAAACCACGACACAAACCAGAAATTATAAAAGTCAGAGAAGTTTTACATTTAAAGTTGCTTACCTGGTGATCTTAAACTCTGAGCCATGTTTTCACACCTGTGATTAAAACAGTTGAAATATTATGTGACAATGACCAGGAACAATCATGGACATTTCATAGAGAAATACGCTGATAGAAACGGGCACACACAGTATGAGTCTAGTTGAAAATCAGGCACATGACTAGTCTACCATCAGATGTCAGCATAGGTTTTCTCTTGGTTTCATTTGGTTATGTTTTGTTTTATTCTAGGTGTGTATCTCAGTTACCTTTCTATTGCTGTGATAAAAGGCCATGACCAAGGCCACTTACAAAAGACAGCAGTAGGGGGCTGGAGAGATGGCTCAGTGGTTAAGAGCACTGACTGCTCTTCCAGAGGACCTGAGTTCAATCCCAGCAACCTCATGGTGGCTCACAGCCATCTGTAATGGGATCCTATGCTCTCATCTGGTGTGTCTGATAGTGTACTTACATACCTAAAATAAATAAATCTTTTAAAAAAAAAGACCAAAAAAAAAAAAAAAAAAACCAACAACAAAAACAAAAGATAGCAGTAAATTTGGGGCTTACAGTTTCAGAGGGTGAGAGTCCATGAACATCAGGGCAGGGATCATGGCAGCAGACAGGCATGGTGCTGGGACAGTAGTTGAGAGCTTACATCTGTTAACTCAAAATCCCATGGGCTTTTGAAACCTCAGATAGAGTCCACCTCCAGTGACTTACCTCCTCCAACAAGGCCACACCTTCTTATCCTTCCAAAATAGTTCCACAACTGGGGTCAAGTATTTACATTTATGAGTCTATGGGGGCCATTCTTGTCCACTCCACAGCTTAATTATAATTTGTTCACTTTTCTATGAATAATTAGACTATGTTACATTTCTCAAAAATAGCATGCATATTAGATTTTGTGTATGTGTGCTTGTTTGTGTCCATGTAGGTATATGTATATGTGCATACATGTGTGGTGGTCAGAGGATAACTTCCATTGTAATTCCTTAGGTGTTACCTATCTTTAAAATGTTTTCATTACACACACACACACACACACACACACACACACGGAGAGAGAGAGAGAGAGAGAGAGAGAGAGAGAGAGAGAGAGAGAGAGAACATCAGTCCATGGTATGTGACCCAGGGCACATCTGAACTCAGATTGTCAGGTGTGGTGGCAAGTGCTCCAACCCACAGAGCCAGTTTTTTGCCAGCCCATTTGTTGTTGTTGTTGTTGTTGTTGTTGTTGTTGTTGTTTTTAATGAGACATATCCTTACTGATCTGGAACTCACTTAAGACTGGGTTGATTGGCTGTCGAGCCCCAGGGATCTGCTTGTGTCCACCCTCCAGCATTGGGGTTTTAGAGTCTGCTGTGCTTGGCTTGCTCTTTCTTTCTTTTTTTCTTTCTTTCTTTCTTTCTTTCTTTCTTTCTTTCTTTCTTTCTTTCTTTCTTTCTTTCTTTCTTTCTTTCTTTCTTTCTTTCTTCCTTGCATGCAAGTTCTGGGGACAGAACTCAGGTTGTTCAAGATTATATGGCAAGCACTTTACCAACTGAGTTGTCTTCACAGCCTTTCTAGCTGGGTTTTCTTAATCTCATTTTCCAAATGAAGAAACGGAGGCCTAAGTACTTACACAATGTGCTGCAGGCCAACAATGGGAAACAACGACCAGGTCCTAGGAGGGTGCTTGGTGTTCAGCAGTATCCCTGGAAGGAAAGCGTTCACAGCTCTTCCTCTGGGTCTTCAACCTCTTCTCTCTTCGGCCATGAGTTGGGTTTCTAAGGAGAACTTGTTCTTTCCCTAGAGAGCCAGGTGGTCCCCCATGCCTAGAGCTTGGCTGGGAGATGCCTGGCATGGTCCTCTCTGTTTTCTTCTAACTTGTCACAGATCTGCTGCACGTGCTGTGGGTGACCTCCCTATCACCTTTTACCGGCTAGATCTTTGTTACAGGCTCTAGAAAGGGGCATCAGGGGAGGTGAGTATTCTCCTGTCACCTTAGAGCTAAAAGAAGAGAGGTTATGGCGTAATACCGCTGATGGACACACTTTCCAGTGAATGGTTCTATCCTTGGTCAGCACAGCCGACTCCACATATCCAACATGGCTGGGGATCCTTCTGGTCACGTATTAGGGCACTGTAAGCCAGAACGGGGGAGTGGGGTGGGAGGATATTCAAGAGAGTGATCCCCAAAGCAGTGTCCCCTGGAATACAAGAGAAACGATTCCCAGTGGATTCCAGACCTTCTTAGCTTAGGTGATTGAGTCAAAGCTGCATTGAAGGCCCACTGCCCCTCCCACCCACAGAGGAAGAAAGTCCTAAGTCTCCAGCAGCCCTCTGCTGGGGAAGTCCAAAGCTCTGCCTTCCTTTTTGTTTTTTTTTTTTTTTAATATTTATTTATTTTATGTATATGAGTACACTGCAGTTGTGAGCCTTCATGTGGTTGTTAGGAATTGAATTTAGGACCTCTGCTCCCTCTGGTCAGCCCTGCTCATTTATTATTATAAATAAGTACACTGAAGCTGTCTTCAGACTCACTCATTACAGGTGGTTGTGAGCCGCCATGTGGTTGCTGGGATTTGAACTCAGGATCTTTGGAAGAGCAGTCGGTGATCTTACCCACTGAGCCATCTCGCCAGCCCCTGGCTTCTTTTCAAAATGCATGTTTTCAACAGGAATTGCCTTGATGGACTGAATTAGAATCTTAAGTGGAATTCCGAGCTTCTTCAGATAATATTTTGAGTTCTTAGGGCAGAGGTTTTTAGTTTGGGGCACTACTGTAGCAGAGATCCTGAATGAGCAGGTTTCCCACCAGAACTTGGCAGGAGGAAAAGCCAGCCTGGGCTACGTAGAGAGACCCCTGTCTTAAACAAACAAGCCAATGAAATAATGCCCCAGAAAGGGTGGACATACTTGGGCGTAAGGAATGCCATTTCCCTAGGTCCATATGGATATGCTGAAAACTGGGTCTAAATAAACTTACATGATCATATTGGGTGGGGTGGCTCAGCAAATAGCACTGACTCTTCTGGATTTTTAAGTCTGGGGTTCTAGAAGAGCAGATACCACAGGAAAGGTAGGATCTCTGTTTCACACAGTGGGTTCTTTAAATGTAAGCTCAGTCCATCACAAGCTTAAATACTGACTTCGGTATCTTTCCCATCCCTAGGACTTCCAGAAAGACATAACTGACTAAAGATGGGCTTTCTTAGTTCTTCACAAAAGGGGTCCATTCATCCTGAGCACCAGATGGCAGACTTCCATCTCTGGAATTCATCTGCTTTCTAGGCTCCCATTGCCAATTCATGAACGGGACTTACAATGGGTTATAGACATAGGCGTAGCGTTGCTTTTATTTTGTTTTGTTCTGTTTATTTTATTCGAACGTTTTATTGTGATAAAAAATACATAACATGGACTAGAGAGATGGTACAGCCATTAAAAGCTAGGCTCTCACAACCAACTCTTTAAAATGCAGATACCATAAAATTTACCATTTTAACCATTTTAGTGCACAGTTTAGTGGTGTTAAAGTCACCCCACGTTCAATACCAATAACTCTTTTTATCTGTTTTTTTTTATTATTTTTTCTTTTCTGTTCTTTTTATTAGATATTTTCTTTATTTACGTTTCAAATGTTATCCCCTTTCCTGGTTTCCCCACCGAGAACCCGCTATCCCCTCTCCCCTCCCCCTGTTCACCAGCCCACCCACTCCTGCTTCCTGGCCCTGCATTTCCCTACACTGGGGCATAGAACCTTTACTGGACCAAGGGCCTCTCCTTCCATTGATGAACGACAAGGCCATCCTCTGCTACATATGCGGCTGGAGCCAACTCTTTTTATGTTATAAAACGGAAACTCAACCTTTCTCATCTCAGCCTCTTCAACTACCAGTGTGAGCTTGGCTTTATATGGTTCCCTGGAAATTACAATATGACATGTCAATGCAGCTTTTTAGGAAATACGGACATAATTTCACTATATTTCTCCACTTAAAAAATTAAGAAGGAAAGAATTTCTTTGTCTCGGACCAAAATTAAAGTCCCTCGGGGACAAGGTGAGAGCGGGGGTTGGTCCTCTTTAACTGCGTGCGGAGCGAAGGAGCATCGTGCCCAAGAACAAAGAGCCCTGTTCACGCAGGCAAAACAGCGACATCTACTGGTGGATCGCAAAATTACTTTTCAGACAGTCAGATTGCTGAGGTTTTTGTAGGGACACTTCCTGTCTCACTGTGTACTGGCTTCTATTTGGAAAAGCTGTCTAATCATAGACTATGAGTGTTCTGGGAAAGAGATGGTACAGTTACTTTAGCGCGATGCGTTGTTTTGGTTTATCACCCTGGCCAGGGTTCTCGGAGCAAAGGCACTCTTCCCCCTGTATTGTTTTCCCGTTGTTTTTATTCCACAGACTATAGTGAAAGGCAGGGCAGATATTCAGAAAGTGGCCTCCTTCCGAGGTCAGCCAGCAGACACTTGGATGTGCACCGTGCCTGGGGGAAGAGTAGTTCTGCTGGAGTCTAGCCCGGGTGCTCTTGGCCAGCTGTTAATTCTGTGTGCTGCTGTTCAAAGGGACCCATCAACCTACACGCCTAAGTCCACCATACAGGATGGCGGGCTTTTTTGGATACGTAGGTAGGATACAAAGGCTGGCTCTGTCTCCTCCCACCCCCACTTCCAGAGCCCTGAGCTCAGAGAAACTCAGTCGGTTCCTACCCTATTCCTTTCAGCTCCCTGAACAAACGAGACCTGCCATTTATCTCAGACACAAAAAAACCTCAAACAGAATTTATCCTCTCCAAGTGCTTCCCTGCCCTCAAATGCCTTTGACGATAGAAGGCTTTATCAGTCACAGTACATGTTCTGATTCATGGCCTTAGTTTTCCTTTCTTGAAAACGGGAAACATAACCCATTCCCCCGGATGCTTTCCGGATGAGCTCACAGGCTCTCGTCATTCCCAGCTTAGCTGAGGTACAGAGCACAGTTGTTGTTGTTAGGGTTGTGTGTGTGTGTGTGTGTGTGTGTGTGTGTGTTTTGTTTTTGGAGACAGGGTTTCTCTGCGTAGCCCTGGCTGTTTTGGCACTTGCTCTGCAGACCAGGCTGGCCTTGAACTCGGAGATCTACCTACACCTGCCTTCCTAGTGCTGGGATTAAAGGTGTGCGCCATAAACACCAGGCCCTCGTTTTTTGTTTTTTAAGACAGGGTCTTTATGCAAGCTAGCCTTAAACTGGCAGTGATCTCCTGCCTCAGCCTCCTGAGCATGGGGTGATAGCAGTGCGCACCGCTGTGCCTAGCTAAAGCAGGACCTTTTACATTCAGTTCTTGCTGGGTTACTTTCTAGTCAAACAACTAGGTGAAATTCATCAAAAATCAGCCAGACTCTCTTGCCTATCTGTAACTTAATTATAGTCTGACTCTTTCCTGTATTACACAAACACCCAGCTTCATTAATCCCCGGGTCCACTGTCTATTCCAAGCAGGGGATGTGTGCGTTCTTTCTTTTTTCTTGTTTGTTTTTTGTTTTGTTGCTTCTGGCTGTTCTGGAACTCAGTCTGTAGACCAGGCCGACCTCAAACTCACAGAGATCTGCCTGTTTCTGCCTGGAATTAAAGGTGAGCGCTACCATGGCTGTGTGTGCTCTCTTGATTCTGGCTCCATACATTTGCTTATGCAATCATTTGGTCCCTATACCACCACCACCACCACCATCATCATCATGTTTGCTTTGAGCCAAGGTGTCTGTCACATGTAGTCCAGACTGACTTTATCTGATCTTCCTACCTCCGTCTTCTGAGTACAGAGACTGTAGACGTGCTTAGGTCCACATGTACAAATCCAGTTCCTAGCCACTAGTGTTAATAGTGGTAGCTTTTATCGTCCTATGTACACCAAATAGCATGCTTCCTAGAGAAAGGCTCTGTACCAGGCCCTTCACATCCAGTTGACCTAACATCATGTGGCTTTTAAGTGGGACATGGATTCATTTAACAAATATTTATTAAAATCCTAACTGTTTCCAGGTACTTACTGCACTGTAGGTATGGGCCTCAGGTTGGTTGGTTTGTTTGTTTATTATGTGTGGCCAGCCAACCATTCACATCGGAAATAAACAAGCACTGCTAATACTCTCATCAAAGGGGATTTGGGTTCAAGTCTTAGCCTTGGGCAAACAACCTGTCTCAGCTGGGCCTCATTCATTTCCTCCGCAATGAACACAGAAATCCATGTCTACTTTGTTATTTGTTCGAGTCAACTCTGGGCTTAGCCACACAGGTTCTGGTGCTCTCTCAGGGCTGGTTCACAGCAGGCGGGAGAGCATGTGTGAGCTGCTTGTCCTGACCTGGCATTTCCTCAACTTCTCTGTGACTGCCAGCTCCTCTCCTTCCACTCTGTAGGGAAAATGTCTCTATGGATCCCTGACCCTGTTCATACTAACGCCCTTTAATATTGTCTTAGAAAAAAGAGAGGCTTCGGTTGCGACCGCACTCCCTAAGTGGCCTAGGAAGGAAGAATGTGCGAATCTTTCTCTACGTACCTTCTTTCTCTTTGATTTCCCTGCCTTTAATTAAATTACACCTGTACATTCTATATATGCACACACACTGTGACTTACATATATGATCCTTAAGGCGAGACCCAGGATATATTTAAATCCTAACCTTACCTGATAGGCCCCTAGCTTGTTCCCAGCCTCATGTGTTTTCGTTACCCAAGCTTGCTGACACAGGGAAATCTCCTGAGCTCCTGCTGTGGTGGGTATGAATCACTCCCTCTCCCAAGTGGTTTCCAAGTCGGGGTGGGTTGTGAACTCTGCCACCCTCTTTTCCCCTCCCCAGTTGTATCAGAATTTCTGGAGTTAGGACTCAGGAACCTGGATGTGTGACAACTGCCCAGGTGATTCCTCTGTACACCTGAGAGAGAAAGAGAGAGAGAGAGAGAGAGAGAGAGAGAGAGAGAGAGAGAGAGAGAGCACATCGCAAGTAGAGGTCAAAGGACGGATGGAAACTGATGCTGGTCCTTACATTCGTCTTGTTCCACAGAGGATCTCTTTGCTGGCTTCTGTTGGGTGAGCTGGACTGGCTGACTGAGTCTCCATGCCCCCTCTTGCCATAGATGAGTGCTATTGCACTGAGCTTCAGGTGGGTTCTGGGGTTTGGACTCAATTCCTCCTTGGCAGACATTTTACCCACTGAGCACTCACTTTCCCCACCCCCGACCTTGAACTTCGGATCCTCCTGCCTCCAATTCTGGAGTGTGGGGATTGATTACCTGCATGCCTTTTCTTGTGGTGCTGGGGATGCAACCCAAGGCTTTGAGCATGGCAAGTCACTTGAATCATAGCTTGAGCTATGCTGAGACTTGGGGTATATGCAAAGACACATACACAAATATGCTCAGGAAACAATCCTATGTTTTGACCGCTGATACTTTGCTTCTATCAAAAGACGGTCTTTCGGTGCAGACCCCAGGCCTAGAGTCTTCGGCAAGAATCTGCTGTGGCAGCTTCTGCTATGCCTGTCATTGTTCTCACTGTGCACACATTCCGTGTGCAGCCATAGCCAGTGCTCTGTCCTGCTTGGCCACTCCATATGTCATTGCTGGTGACATTACATCTAAAACTTTTCAGATGGAGTCACACAACTACTCCCTGAACAGAAACGACCCCTATCTGCTTTCAGATCGTCTGAGGCAAAGTGGGGGGTCTCGACCCAGTGCAGGTGAACTGCACAGTGAATTCCAGGCTAACCTGGGTCACATGAGGCTCTGTCTCAAAAAACCCAGAATATTTTAAAATGAAAATTTCTATCTTTGGTGCTTACTAGCTTGTAATTGATAGAATGTTGGGAGAATGAATAAAGCAGGTCAGCCACAAAGCTTAGCAATCTGAGTGGATGCTGACTGGATGGACTGTGAACATCAGCTGTTACCTGTCACCTGACCGGAGCCACAGGGAGTCCCTTTCTCATATATATATTTTTAAAAATGGAATTAAACATTGTTTTAAATTTTAAATTTAATTTTTATTTATGTATGTGTGGGAGTGTCTATGTGTGCAGATGTCGCATGAGTGAGGGTGCCTACAGAGGCCAGAACATAGTGTTGGAGTCCCTGGATTTATAGGCACTTGCAAGCCACCTAATATGCATGCGTGCTGGGAACCAACCTTGGGGCCTCATCAAGAGCAGCGCGACTCCTAACCACTGAGCCATCTCTGCAACCTTTGCTCTCATATCTTGACCCAGTGCTTGCCATGTTGACATTAGCCATTCTTGGAGGCTGGCTAACAACAGTGAACCAAACTACCTTTGTTAGGGGCTGAAGCCCTTCACTTCAGCCCCGGGGTAATCCTTCTGTCCCTCACGGGCTCTAATCTCTGTTCCTTCAACTGTTTGTTCCCTAACCTAATCCCTCTGGACTCCTCAGCTGACACTAATGAGTGTCTTAAGAAACTGGAAATTCTTGAATGCACAGGCGGTTCTGGGCGGTTCTGCCCCTGGATTTTTGACTTCCGGCAGGGTTTCTGGCTACGGCAGGAAGAGCTGTCACCTCCTGTGGCCTGACCTTTCCTTAACTTGGTCAGATTTAATTGTGAGTCGCATCAGCTCTCTGACCTTACTCTTCACTGGCCGCGTGGTTATAAGGTGGGCTCCTTTGGTTTTGGTACATCATGGGAAAGAGGTAGATGTTAGAAGAGGATACAAACGGAAGATTTTTGGTAGCAGTGGCTGTATACAATCGGGTTACTTTCTAGATCCTTATCTGAGAAGACGATTGTGTTCTAACTTGGAATGGGGCCTAAAGCACACGGAAGAGGAACATTTCTAGTCAGCGTCTAAACACATTAAGACTTGCGGATGCCTAACACAGGACACTCACTCTGCACTGAGGCTACTTCTCCTCCGAACGCTGCTGCAACTTGTTCGTGTTTTCCACGTGAAAAACTTCAGTGACTTGCCTGAGAAACACCTGAGTCCCCACCTCACCCTAGTCACCAAGTGAACATCATAAATCATTATCTAGATCCTGTCAACATGCATTTTCTGATTATTTTCTTCAACTCGTATAGGGATGAAAGCAGCGATAGATATGTAAATGGCCATGTTCCGGTAGAAAATGTTATGGGCAATGAAATTAGAATTTCACATAAGCTTGAGATGTTATAAAATATACTTTTCTTTTGGTACCCCTCCCATCACTTAAAAACAAACGATTCTTACCTCATAGGCGCAAAACATACTGCCTTGGCCTTTGGGTTCTAGGGGGTCAAACTGGATGTAGATCCTTACAAGTAGAATAGCCCAGATATATGTGTGAGCTTGTGCATCTTCTTGGGATCTTCATCTGCCTTGGACACTGCCTAAAATGAAGAGGGGTTGGTGCTGGGTTCCTTATCTCCTTGATTACTTCACTTAAAAGTTCCTTTTACAGTTTTTGTCAGTAGGCTAACTACACTGACTATTATTATTATTTTTGCTAGCTAAGTGTGTATGTATGTATGTGTGTTTAGACCCCAAAGCAACAGAATGCACTATTGTATTTTAGTTTTCTTTGATTTATTTTCTGTCCTCAGGTTATGTCAGTTGGCACATTCTAAATTTTCTTTTCCTCTGTTGGGAAGGAAAAAGAAAAACAGAATAGCTTATCTGTGGCATTATCTGACATTTCTATTTGACTTCAGGAAGGAAGTGTGTAGAATGCATATCTTCCTGTTCCCTTTCTCCCTCTTGGTCAAGCTGGGCACCCAAATGCGGCCTAGAACATCTTTGTACTGACACAGGTTAATACGGAACAACTTTCCACTTGGTATATGTGCTGCCCAGGCAAGTGCGAGCAACATTTCTACTTTGCATAGGCGTGGGAAGCACTGCACTTAACATCTGGACCCCTCTTGGAGGTGGGGATTTCAGAAGGACTGGCTGATACTGACTATGAAGCCTAGTAATAAAACTGTGGAAGGCTCTGAGCTTGGAGCCGCTCTAGACATTCCGGGACTGAACAGGCTTTTGTAAAGACTTGTGCTCACTTACTACTCCTACAGATTCGTCGTCGTTTGAACAGAATAACAGATAAGATAAAATACAAGAGCAAGAAGCCCACTTGCGGTATCCATGTCCACGCAGACGTGATTCTTCAAGTATCTAAAAGAGGAATACGTGTTATTTAAATTTGTGTTTAATTAAATTGTCTACATAATCAGTCTAAGGATCTTGATGTTGCTATGGTGATGTCACTTAGTGCTACGATGGTATCTGTTAATAGCAAAAAACTCATTGAGCGGCTATCGCATGCGAAGAAACCACCCACTATCTCTTTAGCTCCGACATTAAGTGGGCACGATGGCATTTGCTTCATCTGGCAGATGTGAAAACTGAGGCTAAGCGACAGTTTGCCGGTGTACCCAACCGCACAGCTGGGGAGGAGCAGAGCTCACTCCACCCAGCTCCTGGCGCTTTCAACTCCATAACCCTCGCCCCCTACCCCGCGCACCTCTCACCCGCTGAGCCGCGCATGCGCCGCCGCAGCGCGCCAGCATGGCTCTGGCTTCTTTGTGTGCACCGAGATCCGCGCGCGGCCTTGGCCATCTCCGCTTTGTTTTCCTCAGCGCAGTTTTTGTTCGCGAGGCTTTTACCCCCGGAGTAGGTTTCTTGGGGTCACAGTTAAGACATTTGATCGTACTGAAACTCGTGTTCAACGATCTCCTTGCATGAAATAGTGTGTGGGCTGGGACGGGAAAGCTGGGTGACACAACTGACTGCAAGGACTGGCAGAGGAAATCGCTCCAGAAATGCAAACCAAATTCTGTGCGGAGGGGGAGCGGGCAGAGGGAGGCTTCTTGATAGAGACTTTCTTCGTTGCGGGAAAACCTGGCAGTGGCGCTAGTATAATGCCTTTGACTTTATTCTTCAGATTTTAATTTACAGCATATTCAGTTTATAAATTTTGTTCCTTTGTTTCTTTGTTTCTGTCTTTGTTCCCATGTTCCTTAAAAGTCCTCTATTATTATTTTAAAGGATTCTTCTTTTCCTATCAAATATCAATTAACTACACTGCTTTGAAACATTCGGGATGGCTTAGTATTTCTTAAGCCAGTTTATCGAGGTCCCTAAACAAGGACCGTTCCTGCAGCTCTGCTGGCTAACGCCTACATTCCAATTTCCATACCCACAGCCGCCGCTAACCAGAATCCTAACAAAGAACCAGGAAGTGAGGCATGAAACTGGAAGATAAGAATTTTTCAATTTTCTCAGTCAATTTATTTTATTATTATTTTAAAAAATATTTATTTATTTGAAACAGGGCCTTTTACAGGACAGGTTTTTTTTTTTTTTTATTATTTAAAAACTCCCTATGTAACTGAGTCTGGCCTTGAACTCCTTGATCTTCCAGCCTCCACCCCCACTCCCCAAATGATGGGATTACAGATATGCACCACTACACATAGCTAGTCATTTTATTTTAAGAATACTCTCTGTGATAAATACCACATTAATTGATCGTTCTTTCAGAGCACTGGTTCTCAACCTTTCTAATGCTCCAACCCTGTAATACAGTTTTTCATGTTGTGGTGACCCCCCAACCATAAAATTATTTCGTTGCCACTTCATAACTGTAATTTTTCTACTGTTATGAATCATAATGTAAATATTTGATATGCAGGATATCTGACTTGCAACCCCTATGAAAGGGTCCTTCAACGTTTGGGGTTGCGACCCATAAGTTTATAACCACTGTTCTAAAGGACTCTGCTTCCATTTCTAGTACCCACATGGTAACTCATAACTGTCTCTAACTCTCGTCCCAGAGGATCAGTAGCGCCCTCATCTGGCCTCAGCAGGCATTAATCACACTGCAGACATGTGGTACACACATATTCAGGCAAACACACATACATGTAAAATCAAAAATAAATAGAATATTAGAAACCAAACCAAACCAAACCAAACCAAACCAAACCAAACCAAACCAAACCCGTCCACAATGTTTCACATGGATACTTAGTTTCAGTTCCCCTCAATTTTGGTTTTGTGGCATTTAAATTTCCTAAATACCATAATAAAAATTAGCATCCTAAATATTGGAGGTTTAAGCCACTTTTTCCTTTCCTCTCTCCTTCTTTCCCTTTTCTCTATCTTTCATCATCTTTCCCTCTCCTGTCCCTGATAAAAAGGAAGCATTTTTAATATTAAATTTATTAAGAGATATCACTTGCAATGAAATTTTTTTGTTCCTTTATTCTAAGGAAGTAGGCTGCTTCTCTTGAGCAAGTCACTTGGAAGTCTCTGGGCAAGGCATGTTTTAGTTAGAAGGCATTTTAGAGAGACTCTGAAAGCAAATGAACTGGAAGGAACGCTATCTGATGGCGGGGACGTCATGTTATTGTCTCGCTGTCAGTATAACCCAGAGTGATCGATGGCTACCTCTCCCTGGCATGGGAGATTAATGAATTGACTCTAATTTTGGCAACCTTTGTACACTGAGGTGGGGGTGTCACATACTCTAAGTTGATTTGTGTGAGTGACAGGGCAGTCTTTGAACAGAGTGTCTGATCCTCTAGGTGCCCTGGTCACTAGAGCTGTTTCAGCTCTGGTTGGAGCAGGCTGCCCTGCCCACCCACATCTGTCCGTGCTTACACTAGACACGGCCTTCGCAATTCAACTTGCCTCTCTTGTAAGAGACTATGTCTTGTCAAGAACTGTGTTTGCCAGTTAGTTAAGAGTTATTTGGTCTCACGATTAGTTTTGTAGAGACGCATCCTTTATTTTAGGGAACACATATGATCATGAGGGCTTGTGTTTGGATCCTAGCGCTCATGGAAAAGCCAAACACGGTAGTGTGAGCAGGTAACCCCAGGGCTAGGCTTGGGCCAGCAGTCTAACCAAGTTAGTGAGGTCCAGGTTACATGAGGGATGTTGTCTCCAGCAGTAAGGTGGTAGACATCTAACATCAGCCTCTGCCTTTCACGTGCATGCACATACACCTACATGGGTCTGTGCACACACATGAGCATGTACACAGACACAGAAGAGTCAGCCTTAAAAATAAAACAAAACTATGGTTTCACCTCTACCCCTTTAATTACCGTTACTTAAGTCAAAGAGTTTTTCTATTGCATTCCATATGACATTCAAGGCAATTATTTTATTCATATATATATATATATATATATATATATATATATATATTTTTTTTTTTTTCTGCGTAGTCTGGCTGTCCTGGAACTTGCTCTGTCCTCAAACTCAAAGTGATACATCTGCCTCTGCCTCCTGAGTGCTGAGATTAAAGGCATGTGTGCCAATTATTGCCTGGCCTAGGTTTTCCTCTTTATTGCATTTATTTATTTATATATTTATTTGTGTGTGTGTGTGTGTGTGTTGTGTATGTACTCAAAGTACCATAGCGTATGTGTTGAGCTCAGAGGACAACTTCAACTTCTGGGAGGTAGTGAGGATCCATCTAAAGTTATCCATCTTGGAGGCATGGTCCCTAATGGGCTGAGCCATCTTGCTGGCTCCACATTTCTTTCTTTCCTTGAGATTGGCTCTATGTGCTATAAAACACAGAGGGAAATTTTTTCGTCTTTTTTTTTTAAACAGAACATTATGAATATTTTTGATAGGGCTGGAGAGGTGGCTCAGCAGTTAAGGGCACTGGCTGCTTTCGCAGAGGATCCTGATTTGATTCCTGCCACCCACAAGGCTCACAATCATAGTAACTCCAGTTCCAGGGGGTTCTACGCCCTCTTCTGTCTCCACAGATGTGAGGCATGCATGAGATACACTCATCCATACCCATACAATTGAAAACATTGTTCTATGGATTTCTCTAGTCAGTCTGTGGTAACAAAACTTACAGCTTGTCAAATGACATCTTAAGAAGAGACAGGCAGCCACGCAGAGTGGTTGAAACCTGTAATCTCCGCACTGGGAAAGTGAAGTCAGGAGATCACATAATTTTAAGGTCAGCCAGGGTTACACAGAGAAATTTTTGTTTCAAAAAATGAAACAAACAAACAAGCAAAAGAGAAAAAAGGAGGCACGCAGACACCATGGCCCTTCTGGTGTCAATGGACAGGGGTTGGATTCGGTTTGTCCAGCATCAGCATCTGAGCCTTCAGGTCTCCTACTTCAGCTTCTCAGACATGAGTTGCACTGAAGACAAAACCCAGAATGTGGGAAACCATGGGCAAAGCGCCTCCATGGCCTCAATGTGTGAAAAGCCATGCTGTGTGGAACCCATAGGCTCAAAATAGGCTCAAGAGATGTGGCAACCGATATGTAACATATGGACCGCATTTGAAGCTTATTTATGAAGAGCGTCTCGGAGATGATTGACAGACATGACCAATGAATGCACATTTGGTAAAATTAAAGACTGTCACAGAAATGATGATTATTTTGGGTTGGTGTTCTCAAAAACATTTAGAAATATGCACTATCGATGGTTAAGAGCACTGGCTGTTTTCCCAGAGGTCCTGAGTTCAGTTTCCATCAACCACATGGTGGTTCACAACCATCAGCAATGGGATCCGATGCCTTCTTCTGGTGTGTCTGAAGATAGCGACAGTGTGCTCACATACACAAAATAAATAAATCTTTTAAAAAAAAAGAAATATGCACTTACACATTTATTTCACATCTGCGCATGAAGCGATGTGATGTCTGAGACAAGATGAATGAAGCAAGGGCACCTGCCTCTGAGGTCAACTGCTGCTATCAGGACTTGACAGTTGTTATTTGGCTCAGAGCACTTGAGGTCAGGATCACTACATTAGGTTTCCAACACAGTCATTTTTGGACCTGCGTTACTGGCTATCAGTTGGTTATCTTTTTATAGATGACATCAATATCAGCTGGCATATAAAAGCTTTCCCAAGCATGATTGCCTTATTAATCAATTCATAAAGCTGATCAGGAAATTGTTAGCGTGCCTGCTAACTCGATAGGTAGAAAATAAATCTTAAAACCCATTTTTGTTGGGTGAGTAGGTATTTTAGGAGGTGGGGAAGGGGACAGAGTTCAAGCACAAAGAAATGCATCTTGTTATTTCATTTGCTTTTCTGTCTCTTAACCTATACTTTTGCTTCAAGCTGCTGTCTTTAGTTAGCAGCTAAAAATGCATCTGAGTGTAGCTAGCTATCGTTGGACAGTCTGGATTGCCTCTGTTGTTATTTTCTCCATCTTAGAGAAACAAAATATACGATTTCCAGGTTATTAAAAGATAACCTGTGCTAAAAATGATATATATTTTTTGTATGTTAAAAATCAAAACCTCTGGACATTGTGGCACATGTCTGTAATCCCAGTGCTTGGTAGACAGAGGCCAGAGGACCTCCACAGTTGAAGCCAGCCTGGCTCAGTGACCCCCGTCTCAAGAGACGTTTTTGTTCTTTGCCAGCCTTGGAAGTTTCTAGAACTCCAGAATACTATGTCACCTCCTTCCACAAAGCTGTCCTATGTGTGTGCTCCTGGTTCCTGATGGTATGTATCCTCATGGTACTGGCACAGCTCGGTCAGATATGGGTGGATTATGACTCTCTCTCTCTCTCTCTCTCTCTCTCTCTCTCTCTCTCTCTCTCTCTCTCTCGGCCAATTCTTCTATCTTCTGTCCAGCCTGGGTGAGTGTTATTTTTTCTGTTGAATTTTCTACTTGGTCAGTACACTATCTGCGACAGAGCTAAACTCAACTCAAGCACTTAATCCGATATGTAAACAGGGTAGGAATTTAGACTGTTGTCCCCTCCCACCCAACAGGGCTCCAGGGCCATGGCTGTAGATGTAAGTCTCTGCAATTTTCACCTCCTTCTGCGTTTTGCCTTCAGAACCTTTCTTGATTTGCATCTGTGTGGCCACGTGTGGCCATGTGTGTGGCTACTCAAGGATCCTTTAGTGCCTCCTACCAACTCTGGCAGAAGATTGCCAAACACCTACACAGAGGGCAGACATTTAGTTTGTGGAAGAAATACAACCTATGTTGCTTTGTTCTTTGAAGGTGATTTTTTTCTTCACCAAGCAGCTGTCAAAACAACAAAAACAACAACAAAAACAACAACAACAACAACAACAATGACAACAGCAACACACTCTCACACACACACGCACGGGGCGGGAGATACACACACACACACACACACACACACACACACACACACACACACACACGCACGGGGCGGGAGATAGAACATTTTGTTTTTAACAGCTCTATGCTGAAACTGAGATTTACCATAAACAAACTGAGTGGCAGGCCTGCACCTTGGTACATAAAGCTATTTCTAGAGTCTTAATAAATATAACGTTTTAAAAAATAACTAAGATAGTCAGTAACATTTCCCACACATTCTAGTCTCCTGAGAGATAAGATGCCAAGTGGTCACTCATTTCTATAAAGTGAACCCTGCTGACTCGGTACGTAATCTCAAGGAAGCATCACTCTCCTTATGGGACTGGGGGACTCGGGGAATGCGACCTAAGAGATTGATAGGTCACCCCTGAGACCTCTGTAAGTTCAGGCTTTGTGTGGTCTCACACTGGGGAGGGGAAAAGAACAGTTTCCACATCTCTCTTTGTAGTTGTAGCATGTTCCTTGGACCCCCGAGCATCTTCCCCAAAGCATGTCACAACGGTATGACATCCATGTCATCTCCATTTCATAAGTTGGGGTGCTGAGAACTGAATAAAAGAGGCACAGGCCTGTGGCCAATGATCTGGTACTGAAAGCCTCAGGCTGCTCTGCCTTTTGGGGTAATGATGTGACTAATTTCAAGGCTGAAGTTAGATGTGTTTCTCAAGCACATGCTGCCATCCAGCTAAAAAGGATTAGGGCGAGGACCCGGTGTGTGATTTGCACATGAATCTGCAACTGGTTTACAATAATCATGTAATAAAAATTGCTTAGCTGAGAGCCACTGTGCAACCCTGTTTAGCTGCTTGCTTCCAATATTGCATTTACAAAAATTACATATTTCATATAATCAGGCCTGTCTCTTACTTAATCACCCCACACATCATATAAATCTTTAAAATGGACAGGTCTATAAATCACCAACATTTTTCATTTACCACTTATTCTAAGCCAGGCAGTTTCTTATTTAAATTGCCATATGGATAAATCTAATAATCCCTATTCACTTACATCATCTCAAACTTTAAATCTTATTCTGGCTGAGGTCATAAGTGAAATCAGTATTGAGGGCAGAACTAGCAGCTGTAACAACTATAATAGCTTTCCAAATTATATTAAAGGGCCCAAATAACATTAAAAAATGAGGAAAAATTGAATTACATTATTAAAGTGTGATCTGCTGAATCAGGCAGATGTAGGGCCTGAACAGAACTCCCGACTGGGGTGTGGCTCCATTGGGAGTGTGTGCCAATGGGAATCAATGACCAAGCCCTCCTCTTCTTTGCACATTTTGACACACAGATCTGGATTATGGCTTCTCAGTCAGGTACTGTTGACTTTTTGGCTCATACAGGTCTTTGTTACAGGCTGTTCTGTGCACAGTGGTATGATTCGGAGCCTGCCAGGCCACTGCCAGTTAGATGCCAGCACCAACACTTCCTGACCTCAGTTTTAACAACCCAAAATGGTTATGGTGTGCGGGGCACACCCTCTTCCCGCTGCTGGTAACTCGTAACGTAAATAATTGGATAGGATTTAATCAGATAGGATTGAATTGGCTCTGGGTCTGTGCTCTCTGCCTCATTGCTCCGTGTTGGTGCTGCTAGGTCAGGGACCCCAGTGTGTTTCCAGTGTTTGCTGAAGGGCGTTCTGGGAGAGCTTGTTGGGAGCTGGATGAGGAGAGTTGGGAGACTTCCATGAACAGGGAAGTCTCGAATTCCAGGCAAATGGGGCAGTTTATTTCCTCACCCTTCTCAGGTGATGAGGCAGCCTACTCCAGACCCCTTCTGAAAACATGAGGACATTGCAGACCTGGTATTTGTAACGCTACAACATTGCAGTCGCAGTATAAATATAATTTTTATACATATCAGAGGCAGCTAGGAAGGATAGTGTGATTTTGTGATGACTAACGAAAATTAGTGAATGTTTGGGAAGGAGACATTAAAATCTCAACCACTGGCTCCTGAACAAGTTTGCATGCTCAGGACTAATGAGGAGGCCGAGGGGCTGCCTTCCTCGCTTCTTACAGTGGGTAGATTTCGTCTTCTGATGGCTGGCGGCCGAAGATAGTTCATCTCGGAGCTATGAAAGGAACCAGCTGCAATTAGTTTCCCAGGGAGATTCTGCCAGGTCTTTGACAGCCGGAGGAGTTATTCCCCATATAAATCATCCCTGCACTGCCATCTTAAATGCACATGCTTTTCTAGAGAGGCATCCATCCTCCTTCACCTACGACCAAATAAAGCGAGTGGTGCCATTACAATTTGGAGATGAAGCTCGCTGACAGCGCGGTGTCACAGAATGCTGAGGGAAGGTATCTGTAATTATGAGCTGGCAGCACCCCATGCCTAACTAATGGGAAGTGTGACATCATTTATACTGGGGTTCAAAGAGACAGAACTAGGGAACAATATTGGAATGAAATTTGCTGTGTCCAGGAACTCTGAAAGGAAGGCCTTTGGCCAGCATTAAGCTTGACAAAGTCTTTCCAGCTACGGCGACTTCTGACTCATTGAGGTGTCAAGCTGATTCGCTTTGTATGGGAAAGAGGCCATTCATCTGGTTCAGTTTTACCTATAATTTATGAAAACTCACACAGTCTTTCCCCCCTTTTCCCCCTCTGTATAAAATAGTCTTCTCATTCACATTCTTTAAAGATGAGATTAGAACACTCAGCTACTTTGTTTAATCACCCCCAAAGTAGATAGTCGTCGTACCTCTGGTGTCTTCCCCTGTAATTAGAACGCTGCAGGATGCCTGCTGGGTAAGACGGTGGTATTACTTCAAAATCACAGAGTATAAATCCTCCCCTGGATGATTTTCTACCTCTACAGACCCAGAGACAGGAGAAAGACAGGGAGTATGAGACACTCTTGAGGTGTACTGGGTCATTACCAAGGTGCTGTTGGGATCTCAGCCCCTCCTCCATCGCTCTACTGACCATGAGTATCAGGAAGGCAGGAGTAGACACTGGGTCTTAGTTGAGCATGTTCGTGTGTTTTTTGGGTTTTACTACAAATATTCTGTGCCTCTGAAGCCAGTGACAAAAGGAAAGTGGAGACAAGATTTCTTGTCTTCTATGGCAGTATCAGTGAGCTCATTGAGTTCCACTGCCCCTCTCCGGAGCCAGGGCTGGCCTTATGCACGGATCATTTTTTTTTTTTTTGCCTCTGTCTCTTGAGTACTGGGATTCCAGCAGGCACTACCGTTGTCACCTAGAAAAATGCTTTCTTCAAATGAGTCCCACAGGCCGTCAGCGGTACAAGTGATACTCACCAAGTCAGCATTCCAGAAGTATTATTCTGTGTGTGGGCATGTGCATGCGTGAGTAGTGTGAGTGTGCATGTGTGTGTGTGTGTGTGTGTGTGTTCATGTGTATTCAGGTCAAATCCTGAATACACATGAAGTGTCAAATCCCCCTGACTGAGTTGTAGGAAATTGTGCGTCACCTCACCCAATGCGGATTCTAGGAACTGGACTCAGGACTTTTGAATGATCAGCATATACTTTTAGCCAAGGAGTCACCTCTCCAGTCCTAAGAAGTGAGATGGTTGAGCCATTTTGTATCTCATATTTAAAAAAAAAAAGGCTTTATGACCACATTTTTGTTTGTTTGTTGGTTTGTTTGAGACAGGGTCTCACTATGTAGCTTTGGCTGGCCTGGAACTTGCCATGTAGATGTCCCGAACTGCCTCTACTTTTCAAGTGTGGTGATTAAAGGTATCTGCTATCACACCTGGCATTTGATAACCCTTTGTTCTAGGAGAATGGAACATTTGTAAGGCGACAGTGGCCCACTCTTCTCTGTAGTCAGGGGCCTGATGGGATGCCAGTCACTCGTTCACTTCAGCTATCTGGATCCATGTAGTAGGATAAAACTCGCCAGAAGAGCCACTCCAGAAGCCATGGAATGCATTACCGCTAGAAAATGGGCTCCAACCTCTAGACTGCCTGTCATTTGTATCAGAGTCTATGTTTTTAATTACCCTTGTGTAGTGGTAATTTTGGCTAACCGCTCCTTGCTTCCTGCTATGTATAAGAACAATGGTAGCTTTTGTCAAGTGTGATTACCAGCCAGGCCTAGTTAAGCACTCTAGGTGGGGAACTGTTTAAATTGCACAGCAGCCCCAGAAGACGTTGATAATTTGCCAGCTACTCCCCGGGCCCCTTCGCTGGTTCTCTCCGGTTGACTGAGGTTAGGAGAGGAAGAGGATATTTTGTGGAATCCTTCTTTGTTCCAGTACCGCATTAGTGGTTGACAGAGCGCTGTCTCCTTCCTGGGAGCCAATCTTCCCAGCCCTGCTTCTATGGTCTGGTGTCACTCCCTGCTATGGTTGTGTCCCCAGTCCTGCAGAGGCTTCCTGAGGCAACTAATGTCCATGTGTGATGGTTTGAATAAGAAATGTCCCTCCCATAATCCTGGGCGTCTGAAGACTTGCTATCTAGTTAGTAGTGGTTTTTTTG
>NC_034591.1:69953170-69996802 GCF_900095145.1 Mus pahari | reverse complement strand
AGAGAGAGAGAGAGAGAGAGAGAGAGAGAGAGAGAAAGAGAAGAGAAAGTAAGAACTGGACTGGTGAGCAGTCCTTTTATAGGCCACTTGCACCTGGTGCTCCCCACACTTGTTGGCTGCAGGTTATGGTGGCAGAAGATGATGTAAGCCATTGCTAGGTCCCTAGGAGGAGCCTAGTGGAATCACCTGTAAGATAACTGTGGCCATGCTAGAGGAAGCTTGTCACAGTGGATGGATGGATGGAGGGAGGGGAGGAGGGAGGGTAGTGGTGGAGGGGTGTGTAGGGATAGACGGGGTAGGGTACTCTTCATTCTCAGGGTACTGTTTCTCACCAGATTCTCTGATTTCCTGCTATGATGGTCTCTTATCCTGTGGAAACTGTAAGACCAAATCCTTCTTTCTCTAAGTTTTCATGGTGTTCCATCCCAGGCAAGTCTACCTGAATGTACAAGTAAGCCTGGACGACTGACAAAGGAACTCTGAGACTGGGTTTACTGGGCTAAGAAGTTCCTGGCTACAAAGTTCGTACTCAGCCTGCTGCAAACACCCTGTGTCCTCCGAGGATGCAGTCCTTATGCCAGCAAGCGGTGGGCTTGGGAGACACTCCTGAGTGGATATGAAGCTGCCATGTGACCTCACAAGGCAAGTTTACTACGAAACACAAGGCAGGAGGAATTTGTGTCTTCTCATGAACCCACATCCTGGAGGTGGCATCTAAATTGTGCTATGAATTTTTTTAATGGTCCCCATGAAGGGGATGCTGTCTCTTTCATTTTGGTTCAACCGCAGCTCAACAAATACTTTTGAGTGTCTACCATGTGCTGGCACCATTCTTGGCCCCTTATTAAGGCTGTGAGCAACACATTAAAAATTTATTTTATAGCCTGTTTTCTGCTCTATTATATATTAAAAATATTATTCCTGGGCTAGAGAGGTGGCTTACTGGTTAAGAGCCCTAGCTGCTCCCTTCCGGGTTAAATTCCCATCACTCTTGTGGCAGCTCATAACCGTCTGTAACTCCAGTTCTGAGGAAGCTAACTGTTAGGTTTGGTCTGTTGCTATGTGTTGTAATACTAAATTCTGTCCCCGAAGGTCTAGGCCTACAGTGAATTCTCACGTTTGCCAGCTTTTGTTGTATAAACGTTGATCTTTAATCTAAAAATGTTGATTAAATAAAAATGGCTACAGCCAGTTTCTGGAGAGATTAGAGTTAGGCAGGTTTTGAGTTACCTGGTTGGAGTGGAGAATTGAGAAGAAGAAAGAATAAGGAGAGAGAAATCTCTGTGAGGGGAGAGGGACCATGAGCACATGGCCAGGAGAAACAGTGAGCGTCTGGGGAACACGGCTGGGAAGGTGTCTTAGTTAGGGTTTTACTGCTGGGAAGAGACACCATGACCAAGGCAACTCTTATAAGGACAACATTTAAATGGGGCTGGCTTACAGGTTCAGAGGTTCAGTCCATTACCAACAAGGTGGGAGCATGGCAGTGTCCAGGCAGACATGGTGCAGGAGGAGTTGAGAGTTCTACATCTTCATCTGAAGGCTGATAGCAGAAGACTGGCTTCCAGGCAGCCAGGATGAGGGTCTTAAAGCCCACACCACAGTGACACACCTACTCCAACAAAGCCACACCTATTCCAACAGGATCACACCTTCTCATAGTACCACTCCCTGGGCCAAGCATTTTCAAACCATCCCAGAAGGTAAACAGGCCAGCAGTAGAAAAGTAGATCAGGGGTGACTCCCCAGTAATTGTCAAAGCCAAATAAAATAGCCACAGTCCGAGCCTCATTGATTCGCAAGTAAGATGGGGTAAAGTGTAAATTGGTTGTACTGCATCCACCAACCTCTCCTGGCCTCTGCAGGTGAGTATGAGCAGCTTGCCATCATGATTCTTAAGCTCCAGGTTGGGGAGCAGGAGCTGTCATGCTGTGAAGCTCAGTGGCTTTGCATGCACCACGTGAGTGTTTGCAGCCTGTGTCCATGGTCACGTACTTCTGAGCTGGGGCATCCTAGACATTTGAATCCAAAATTTGGTTTCTGAAGAGTTGAGACTTAACTGTGTTTCTGTGTATCTAGCAATGTGGACTCTAGATCCTTTGTTCATCTAGACATGGGCACGTTAGAGCATCTTTCTTGACTGCATGAGTCAGTTATCTCAGGTCTTTGAGATAAACGTGGCAATGCAGTGTTTCCTAATGACACACAGTAAACTTGATCATATCAAATTTCTAGCCTGTGTTTTGGCTGATCCCATTGTAAGTTCCTAGGCTGGCCATGGTGACACACACCTGTAAGCTCAACATTTGGGAGATTGAGAGAGGAGGATGGTGAATTTGAGGTTAATATATAAAGAGCCCCCTATCTCAAAACCATTAAGAAACCACCTGGGTGTGGTGGCTCATGCCTTTAATGCCAGCACTAGAGAGGCTGAGGCAAGAGGCTCGCTGTGAGGTTGAAGCCAGGTAGGGCTACATGTTTCTAACCTGGCTATGAGCCATCTGAAGTGGGGACTGAAAACTGAACTCCGGGCCCCTGTAAGAGCAATACACATTCTTAACCCTTGAGCCATTTCTGCAGTCTGCCAGCAGCGCTGCTAGTCATACGGAGCCACTGAGAGGACCAGATGGGACTGGAATGGTGGGAACAGCCAACTCAATTTCCTCTACTCTGACTGAGAGAGGATTTCATGGGGTCTTCCAGGCTAACTCTTGACACCCTCAAACGAATAGTTTCATTAATGTGGGGCGTTCATCATTTCCCCTACGAGCCTGCCATCTGCATTCCTTTCTTCTCATCATTAGAGGTAGTGGCTGTCATTGTTCTCCTGGAGCTCTTATGCTGTGTGCGGATAGTCCTTTCGAGGTGTCCATATCAGTGACTCCGCCCTTCCAGCAGACGCCAGCCACTTGACTCCATCAGTATAGTTTTGTTGTAAGTTCATTTGGGTTAGAGTGTGTTTGTTCCATGTTCACCATGACAACTGGCTCACTGAGGGAGCTATGGAGACAGACATTGCTGAGATGATAGGGAGAGCCCAATTTAGTCAGAACTTATACCGGGCCTCGGGGCAAGCACTAGGGGTGGGGGAGGGGTTAGGACAAAGTGTAATCATTTATATATTTGAAAACACATTAATGAAGGCTGGTGAGATGGCTCAGTGGGTGGTGGCACTGCCCACGATTCCTGACAACCTGAGTTTGATATCTGGGCCCCACAGGGTGAAAGAAGAGAGGAGAACAGACTCTTACAAGTGGTCCTTTGACAGCACATGTATGTTACACACACACACACACACACACACACACACCCTAAATGTAACAAAATTGATGAAACACCACAATAAAACTCATTCATTTGTATGTTAACTTAAAAAGCAATTAATAATAAAATGATAATAAGAATAAGAATCAACTTACATGGGGCCAAATAGGCAATAGCCATCATCCTAAATCTGTATTTTTTTTGGTTGCCTTAATTACCTCATCAGTGACCCTCCTTGTACCAATTTTCCAGCCATTGAGCTTTGCTGTGTCTCTGGGTAGTGGGGCTTGAACTAGTGTGACCTACTCCTTTGAGTGTCTGAGACTTAGGGCAGTGTTGGTTATGGTATGAAATCAATCCCTGTACCAAGAAGCGCACATCCCCTCCCTGACTGCTCATGAGAAGATGCTCTGGGCTTGTGGAGAAGTCTTCCTACCCTAGGAAGAGCACAGCCCAGTGGGCTAGGGAACTGTAAGCAATTTCTCTGAGGTGTCTCAGGATGCCTGGAGCTGCTTTTGCCCTCTGCCCACCTCCCTCAGTTGGGGGGAGAGGGCAGGTGGCGCCAGGAGGTGGTTGTTTACCTCTGGGATGAAGGGCAAGGGGGGGGGGCGTCCTGAGGTGGTCACTGAAGCCCGTCTGAGCTGATGGGTGAGAGAATGGTGGCCCTTTGTGCGCTGGGATCTGATTGGATGCATTCATCTCCTTGGGAGACAAATGAAATTAATCCTCTCTCCAGATGGCAGCAAAGTGACAGGAGCGCGGAGATTAAAAGAGATTGTGAGGTTATATGGGTGACAGCAGCCATCAATCGGGTTATGAAACCCAGCACCATGCTCCTTACAAAGGTAAATGGCCCGTCTCAGCCTTGCAAGCCTGAAAGGTTCAGGTCCTGAGGAAAAATCCTTCCCTGCTGACTTGCCTCCTATCTGACTCCTTTAAATTTCAAATGTACACTTTTAAGGCTACTTTTTAACCATCCATTACAGGCAGCTTTTATGCCGAACCTTTGCGATACTGTCATTTTTTTGTTTCTCTTTGTTTATGTAAATAAAGATCCTGCAGCGGTTGGGTTCAGAAGTTGACTCTGGCTTCCATACCTCCAGGGCAGTTCCCCAGAGTCCTTTCTTCCCACCAGCACCAGAGTTTAAGGAGGGAAGAGAAAGGGACAGAATGAGTGTCATGCAGGGTAGCTACTCTGCAGTCACACTGTCACTAGGGCAGCACTGGAGCTGTGTGGTCCTTCAGAGTTGGGCTTTTTTTTTTGGGGAAAGCAGTAGGTCTTATTAGCCAGTCATTGCTGTGGGCTGCCCCTAGGAAGGAGACATGGCCGAGGGCAAGGTGACCTTCCCCAGGCAGGAGGTAGGGGACAGACAGCTTATGACCTTCCCTAGAGGTGAGTTCTGAAGGGGAGATCTGGGTGGCACAACACAGTATCCACAACAGACAACACAGCATCCATGACAGACACAACACAGCATCCACAACAGACACAACACAGCATCCATGACAGACACAACACAGCATCCACAACAGACACAACACAGCATCCACAACAGACACAACACAGCATCCATGACAGACACAACACAGCATCCACAACAGACACAACACAGCATCCATGACAGACACAACACAGCATCCATAACAGACACAACACAGCATCCATGACAGACACAACACAGCATCCATGACAGACACAACACAGCATCCACAACAGACACAACACAGCATCCATGACAGACACAACACAGCATCCATGACTGACACAACACAGCATCCATGACAGACACAACACAGCATCCATGACAGACACAACACAGCATCCATGACTGATACAACACAGCATCCATGACTGACACAACACAGCATCCATGACAGACACAACACTGCATCTATGACAGACACAACACAGCTTCCATGACTGACACAACACAGCATCTATGACAGACACAACACAGCATCCATGACAGACACAACACTGTATCTATGACAGACACAACACTGCATCCATGACAGACACAACACTGCATCTATGACAGACACAACACTGCATCTATGACAGACACAACACAGCATCCACGACAGACACAACACAGCATCCACGACAGACACAACACAGCATCCTTGACTGACACAACACAGCATCATGACAGACACAACACAGCATCCACGACAGACACAACACAGCGTCCTTGACTGACACAACACAGCATCATGACAGACACTTAGCTGAGGCTCTGGGGATAAGTTGTGCTTGTGATCTGTCCTCAGACTCCACCAGGACGTCAGGAAGTGGCGACTTCTGTCTCCTTCATAAGTAGTAATCTGTTCTTCCCAACACGTTTGGCTTTTTCCTTTCTCCTTTTTGGTATAGGGGATCGAATCCAGGGCCTTCCACAGTACTTCCACAGGTACTGTGCTACTGGGTCATGCTTACTGATCTTCTTTTAGCCATTTCTCTCATGGTTCTCCAAGATGTCACCATCCTTCAGGGACAGCACCCATGGAAGGGACTTCCCAGTCTATCTGCCAATCCTTTCTCTGTGAATATGTCCCCATCTGAAGCATTTTGTCCCCATTTTGAAGCATTTCTACTCTGATTTTTTTTTTTTTTTTTTTTTTTAAGATTTACTTGTTGCTTTTGTAGAGGACACAGGTTCAGTTTTCAGCATCCATATGGAGTCTCGCCATCCGTTACTTCTGTTCCAGGGGATGCTACACTTCTTCTGACTTCTGCCATCACCAAACATGCATGCGGTGCATATACATATATGCCGGCAAAATAGTTGTCACATAAATGAAATAAATCTAGAATTTCAAATAAATAAATCTAGATTTATTTTTTATATTTAATTACATGTATGAGGGGGTCTGTGCCTACGACTACAGTGGCTTTGGAGGTCAACAGAGGGCCTCAGACCCTCTGGAGCTAGATAGAGTTCTAGTTGGTTGAACTGCCCATAGGTGCTGGAAACTGAACTCAGGCCCTCTGAAAGAGCCGGAGGCAATCTTAACTGTTGAGCCAGCTTTCTATTCCCTCTTGAAAGTTTAATTTGAGGTGAGTCTACTTTATTTCCTCAGGTTGTCTAAAATCTCTCTGAGGGCTGAGGGCCTATAATTCTTTGAACCACTGGTATGGTTCATTAACGAATTGTTTGAACCACCACATCAGTAAGTCCTAATGGGCTCTGAGATTGGGCATTGGCAGTTTGTGTTCCCCGCGGCACAACATCGCCTTTTACAATGCAAAGAATTTTAGTCAGTATTCTGTTCAAGGCTTCTCCCGAATGCCCGTGAAAAATCAAAACTGTATCACTGGAGGCTCTAACTCCCTCCTTGGCGCTCAGCACACTCCCCCTCCCTTCTGCTTTTGAGCTCTCATACTGGCCCCGCCCCTTGCCCACAAACCACGCCCACAGGTCATCCTCTGCCTTCTGACTCAAGCAGCCCTCTATTATCCTTCTCTGCTTCCTTTCTCAGTGCTCCTCAGTGCTCCTCACGGGTTCCACCTGTGCTTGATATTCTATTTTAATTATCTGTTTGTTTCCCCGTTTGCAGTGAAGATTCCCGTAAGCCCTGTAAGACCTTGTCCGTCTGCATTGTTTAGCATACTATCTTCAGCGCTAGAACACTGCCTGCCTGGCACACAGCAAGCCCCAACCACTGTCTGGTGGTGTCTGCATCTTGGACTAGGGAAGTGGGAAGTCTCAAGATGACTACCATCCGGCCCTCCAGGCCTGTTCCTCCTCCGGCCAGCAGGGGGCTCTTTCAATTCAGAAGAGCAGCTCAGTGGTTCACCTGAAATTCTGCCTCGTACTATCTCCCCCTCCCCCACTTTCTCCTAATTTGGCCGTGCCAACCTAGGCAAATATTGAACTTTGTGTTAAAAAGCAGTTTTGCTTTTTATAGGTAGTCCTCCAAGGACTTTTTGATTTGGTTGTGAAGGGGCGTAAGGTTTGCTGTTAGAACCCCCATTTTTTTTTTTTTTTTTTCATTCACCCAACAAAGACAGCTACAGAAGTAAACCGTGGGTGGAACCACGCAGTGGTGGGGAAGCTTTAAGTCAATGCTTAAGCCCAGCAAATGAAGCAGCTGACTGAATGAGGCCAGTCAGCAATAACGTGTATTTAGCCACTGGGAAGGGAGTTGCTCCCATCCCTCCCTCCCCCTTTCCAACAACAATAATCTGGCAATATTACGTTGCTATATATAACTTCTTTTGGAAAATATACTCTCCCCTTAAAATAGGGTGGTTTTAAAGTTCGTATCAATTTAGAAATTGTAAAGTCCCCACTGGAAGAAATTGCTAGTGCGTTTGAATGGACTTATTGTCTGTTGGCCCTTTCCTTTAGGGTAGAGTCTGGCAGGAGTTCCAGCTTCACTGCCAAGACAAAAAGAGCTATATCTACCGCTCATGCTCTGTCAACACAAAGCAACCTCAGTTTGGCAACACTCAGCGGTTGTTGGGAAGGCCCAGGTATCGTCGTTAAGCCATTAATATGGTGTATGTGCTGTTACTCATGTCTATTTCTGTATAAATGCTTCTTAATTCTGTACCCAGGAAAATTTGCCTCCCTGGTCAGGCAGCCATTTCCTGGAAAAACCACAGTAACCTCCTGTGAGTGAACTGTAGTGAATACATTCTCACAGAGAATGAGGCAGAGGAGCAGGGCGTGGAAGGCTGCTTGTCGGGTCTGAGAGTGTTGCTCTGTATAGTGGAGCTGGCCAGGTACTGTCAGGGTGCCTAAAAGTACAGTCAGTGAAATGTTATAAACTGTTCTGAACTGTAAACCAGCCAACCCAGATTTGTTTGTTTATTTCTGATAAAAAAGACTAACTCTAGGGAAGAGAAAATGAACCTGGTGGTTTGAATGAACTGAAGTAGGCCAAGGAGAACGGCAGGCACTGATGAAGAGGATTCTGTGGACAGGAGGGCTTCCTAACCGCCACGGCAGACAGACAGTATGCACAGCCGGTGACCAAAACACATGAGCAATGTTTTCAGAGATCCTTGTCAGGTAGGATACGCCAGTAATAAAAATCTCAGAGAACTTAAGAAACCACACGGGGGACAGTGCCCACTCAAGAGAGGCTTGCAACACTCCAGAGCACACTACTAATTACCATGACCCCCATTCATCTCCAACCAGAAGTAGCCGCCACCAAAAAAAACAAACAAACAAACAAACAAAAAAAAAAAACAAAAAAAAACCAACAACAAAAAAAACCCCTCATTTTTAAAAAGAAAATGGGCTGAAGTTTGGGTATATCTGATCTCTAGGAAGAACACCATAGGATATCTCAAGGTGTTTATATGCTGCAGCTCTCCTGAGCACAAAGTCAGTGGTCTGTCAGTGTGTTTGAAAAAAAAAAAAAGAAAAGAAAAAAGAAGGTGGCTCAGTGGATGCTGGAGGGTTTAAGTATCCCCAGTATCCATGTAGAAGCTGCTGGTGGTGGTAACTCCAAGACTGGGGAGGAGCAGACAAGTGGCTCTGTGGGGATTGCTGACATAGTCATCAGTGAGCTCTGGGTTCTGAGAGAGACCCCGCCTTAAAAAAAGGCGGAGTGGGCTGGGCGTGGTGGCGCACGCCTTTAATCCCAGCACTTGGGAGGCAGAGGCAGGCGGATTTCTGAGTTCGAGGCCAGCCTGGTCTACAAAGTGAGTTCCAGGACAGCCAAGGCTATACAGAGAAACCCTGTCTCAAAAAACCAAAAAAAAAAAAAAAAAAAAAAAAAAAAAAAAAGGCGGAGTGAGAGTGAGAAGGAGGAAGAAAGAGTCCACCTCTGGCTTCCACGTGCACACACACATGTGCACATATGTGCACATGCACAGTATTAAATCTCAGGCCTCTCATTTCCTAAAGTGTCTACTGAGCACCTACTGTGTGCAAGGCACAGATTTAAATACTTGAGTTATTCAAAAGAGAATGAGGCAATGTGACTTCTATGTATGCTGCTGCCGTATAATAGGGGTGGGTGTCTGCAGGGAAGGCATGCGACATGTCGAGGGCACTCAGAGGAATGTGAGAAGACTACAGAACCATCTCTGGGCGGGTGTGTGGCTCCTGTGTGACAAGCAGGACTTGAGCACCCGGAGACAGCCGCTGGCCTGGGGCTGAATACAAGAGGAGCCAGTTTAACTCCACACATCATCTTCCCCATGCATAATGCCCTGTCTATCAAATCTTCCGTGATATTTCTTTAGGATTAGCATATCTGCTAGTACAGAGAAACGTCTTCTGGTGGAAATGAGTGAAGAAACTGTGCATTTTCCTCCGTGGGGAATATTTCTTACACACATGGCAGTTGTCACTCAGACTTATATGGACCCTTTTATAGACTTGGCACAGCCCTGACCCAAGGGCAGGGAGCTCCAGGGGCTCCTTGATTCTGTACTGCTAACTCTTGTGATGATCCTCCTGTGTTGTGAGGGAAACCGAGGGCTGAATACTGTCCCCCTCTTTCAGCTGTTGAAGAAAATGCTGACTCATCTTGATGAAGGCGGAAAGAGCAGCTTAAGTAATAACAATGAACAGTGTTAGTTTGCAATACTCTGGAACTGGAAAGTCTTGACTTCCCCGGTATCCTACCCAGATCGGGCTTCTGGGAATGAAACTTCTGAATACCAAGTTCCCAAGAGGCTGCTAATGTTCCTGTGAGATACAAGCTCCCATCGGAACAACCCGGTCTAGAGTGGATTCACAGGGCCACCCTGAATCCTATTTTACATAAAATGTCAAGAAAGTGAATAGATGCCAGGAATAGATGACTACCTCATAGTTACAAAAAAGCTTGTCTCAGACTTGGAGGTAAGACAGTAGGCAGACAGTCTTGAAGGTAGAGGCACACCGACAGGAGCATTGGCAACAGGACAGGGCTCCACTCCCACGGGATACTTTATGAATTTTCTGATGCCAAGGATGACTTTATAGATGACTTAGTACTCCTGTTCAGCTGCTGCCTAAGGCCCTGCCATGACAAACCAAACTGTTGTTAATCTTTGACACGGGTCCCTGGACCATGTGGTTTTGGATACCATTTCACGGTACAGAATCTCATCAATCAGAAAGAAAACAAGAACACTCAACTTTGCTGGGTCCTTTATCTGTTTCCAAACAGCTGCCTCCTGCATGCCTTTGCTGTTGTTCTAAGGTTGCCCACCCCTTCCTTCTTCATCAGTTGTGTAGCAGTGAGCTGCTCAGACCTCATTGTCCCCCAAGACTCCTATGCGCAGTCCCTGACTTACCTGGGACGCATGACTTTATACATCTCTTTGCTAAAGTTCTCTGCAACAGCGATTTGCACTCATGCTGCCTTTCCTTTAGGATGGGTTCGAACCATCCATTCCACATTCTCTGGCTGGTGAAAGCCACAGGAAGAAATGTGTCCATATCCTGTATTTCCTTAGGCTCAACTAATAGTGGAGTTAGGATCTTAGAAAGAATCATGAAATGTTCTTCCAAAATAGAACAGCCAGGTTTCAGTTCATTTTCTGTGAGAGAATTAGATGCCACTTTTGCTGAAGGGCATAAAATCCACATCTTCTTCTTCTCTTTTAAAGGATCTATTGCTCTTAAAGCTGTCTAGGTCTTGGATGGAAGGCGTTCCTGCAGGGCTCAGTTCCAATCGTTTCTTTCCCCAGTTATTAGCACCAGTTGGTTTCTCCTTTCTTTAAACCTATTTATCATTTGTGTAAATATAGTATTGGGGGAGCTTCCTGGATTAGATCATCTCTCGGCCTCTCAGTGCCCTTGACGTTAATAGCACTTTTCTGCCAAGGCTCGGTGAGACATTAACACAGTGGCTTTTGCCATTCTGATTCTGCTCGGAGGTCTGTAGTGTCCCTTAACTGCTGTTGAGATGAGATATAATTGTTTTTCTTGGCTTTGTTCCATGTAAAACACCATCTTCTTTCTCTTTGGGATTAACCAGATTTTCTTCATTCCGAATGGCAATATTGTCATTCACAAACACTTACGTTGGCCTCATCTGTTGCAAGGCTGACTGGACTAGGTTCTAGGGCTGCCAAGCAACTTGTGGGCCCATCGTCTCCTTCCCATCCAGCTCAGAGGATGTCTCCCTGACATTTGCCACTTGCCCACCTCACCTGGTATGAGCATTCGTTATTTCTCTCATTGCCGTGATAACATTTGTAAGAATGCAACTGCAGAGGGGAGAGATTTGGTTTGGCTTAGTCCATTTTGAGGTGGGGGGGGGCTGCTGAGGGGAGCAGGTGACTGCTGGTCACCTGTGTCCATAGTCGGGAAGGAGGAGAGAGATGTGTGTTAACGCCTCGGTTTGCTTTCTCATTTCTATCCAGTCTGGAATGCCAGCCCACAGTTAGGGTAAGTCTTCCCACTTGAGCTAACCCAGTCTAGAACCTCCCTCAGAGATATACCCAGAAGTGTATTTTCATGGTGATCCTAAATCCCATCAAACCGACAGTCAAGATTGGCTATCACAGTGTGGTGTTGGGCCCTGAGGCGGCTCCTGGGATCCCACCTCCTGATATTTACATCCTTTTACAACTTCTTCCTCTTGGGTGAGGACAGGATATCTAACTTCTAACCAATAAAACATCATATAGGTAATGGGTGTCCCGTCCATGGTTACATGCCCAGGTCTGTAAACTCTGTCTTGCTGAGGCCCTCTCTGCCATGTTGGGAAGGCCCATGTTACATGGAACTGAGGGTGGTTGCTGATCGTCAGCCCTTATTCCAACACCTAACGAGAAAGTGAATGTTCAGTTCACCTAGCACATTCGGTTGGAAATGACCCGTTCACAGCTGGCTGCTCAGTTGATAACTCGACGGAAACCTGGCAGAGGGTAAGCCACACCTGGCTTTTGAGCAGTAGGAGCAGAGAGAGTGTTGTGTCTGGGTTTAAGCTGCTAAGTTAAGGATACTGTTGCTATACTGTTATAGAGCACCATATACATATAGCTTATTTCTTATTTCTCCCACATCTGTGGGTGCCTTGCACATTACATATAACTTTATTGTGTATTTGGATCATGCCATCTAACCTGTTTTGCATGTCTGGCTTCCCTATATACCATAAGGATCACATAATTGCCACTGAAGAACAGTAAAAAAAAAAAAAAGTTTCCTCAGTCAGAGGCTCCATCTTGATGGCTGGGCATGTTGGGTGTGGGTCAGAAGTGTGGCTCAAACTTTCTAGTAAAGTCTAACTCTTCAAGCTAGGCCGGATGACTTGGTCTTCAGTAGAGTTATTTTCTCTCAATGCTTTCTCACTTCTGTAAAGTCCCAGAGGGGAGGTTACCTGTTTTTGAGGCATGGAGGAGAATGACTATGCAGGTAACTGGCCTCGTGCTTTGCCTCTATAGGCGCAGGAAGACTAGGGGAAGGGAAGTCTGTAGCTTAAATTTTTCAAAATCTACTTTTAATGATGGTTCTTAAATGCTTTAACTTCCCTTCTAGTCCACCACTGACCAGAGTTAGGGGAAAAGAAAGGTTATTAGGATACAGGGGAAGTGGACCTGTTTAGAGATGGTTCTTTGGAGCAAATCCCATTTGTGTTGTCAGGAAGTCAGCAGTTCAGTTCACAGGTCAGCAGTTGTGACTCGCACTTGCGAACATTTCATGGATATACCAGCAGTCTAGTTCAGTTGTGTCGGGATGGCAGGAGTGGTGGCATGACCTAGCAGGAACAACCAGGCCTCAGTTGAATTGGCATGAGTCATCAGGAGGGATTGGGATCAGCAGGGATGCTAGGAGAAGTTCTCCTGTGTTCCTCTCTCGACATGCTTGTCATTAGCAAAGAGCCCTTTGTCATATGCCCTTTCACGTGCTGGTTTTAGAAAAACATCCTTCCACGTGTCTGCTTCAGCAAAGCTTTCCTTCACGTGTCTGCCTTAGAGAAACGTCCTTTCACCTGTGTGTGCCTCAGCGAAACTTTCCTTCATGTGTCTGCCTTAGAGAAACGTCCTTTCAGCTGTGTCTGCTTCAGGAAAACATTCCTTCACATGTTTGCCCCAGCAAAACACCATCTGACACAGCTGACTTTCCAGTTCCACTTCAGAAGTCCATCTACATAATGATAGGAAAGCCACTCTCCATGCTGGACACAGATATTTCAGTGTGGTTGCTTTGGAGTTACCCATGCTGTGGTCAGTAGCCCTCAGCCATTCTTTTAAGTAAGCCCAATAAGCTCACCGGTTCCCCATGGGGAGTTTGGGGTGGAACTGAACTTTGTCATTTGGACCTCATGAGGAGGGTAGGCACTGCTTCTTTAGGGAATGAACATCCTAGGCCAGGCCTGGACAGATGGACACCATGGAAGGCCTGCAAAGCCAGCAAATGCCAATCAGCAAATGAGGTGTTGCTGGCCTTATTTATAATAGCCAGAAGCTGGAAGGAACCCCAACGTCCCTCAACAGAGGAATGCATACAGAAAATGTGGTACATTTACCAATGGAGTACTACTCAGCTACTAAAAATGATGAATTCATGAAATTCTTAGGCAAATGGATGGAACTAGAAAATACCATCCTGAGTGAGGTAACCCAGTCACAAAAGAACACACTTGGTATGCACTCACTGATAAGTGGATATTAGCCCGGAAGCTCAGAATACCCAAGATATAATTCACAGACCACATAAAGCTCAAGAAGAAGGAAGACCAAAGTGTGGGTGTTTCAGTCCTTCTTAGAAGGGGGAACAAAATACTCACAGGAGCAAATATGGAGATAAAGTGTAGAACAAAGACTGAAGGAAAGGCCATCCAGAGACTGTCTCTCCTGGGGATTCATCCTATAAACAGTTACCAAACCCAGATACTATTGTGGATGCTAAGAAGTGCATACTGAAAGTAGACTGAAATGGCTGTCTCCTGAGAGGTCCTGCCAGAGTCTTACAAATACAGAGGTGTATGCTTGCAGCCAACCATTAGACTGAGTGCAGGGTCCCTAATAGAGGAGTTAGAGAAAGGACTGAAAGAGCTGAAGGGGTTTGCAACCCCATAGGAAGAATAACAATATCAATCAACCAGCTCCCCCCGCCCCATCTCCCGGGAACTAAGTCATCAACCAATGAGTACACACGGCTACAGCTGCATATGTAGCAGAGGATGGCCTTGTCACGCATCAGTGGGAGGGAAGGTCCTTGGTCCTATGGAGACTCCATAGATGCTCCAGTGTAGGGGAATTGAGGGCGAGGAGGTGGGAGTGGGTGGGTGGGTGGGTAGAGGAACACCTCATAGAAGCAGGGGGAGGGAGAATGGGATAAGGGGCTGGGGGGGGGCAGGAAAGGGGATAACATTTGAAATGTAAATAAAGAAAATATCCAATAAAAAACAGGTACCGCTGACTGACAGGTAGGCAGACCATGAGTCATATCAACGGGTCTTCCTGAGCCTTGGCCAGGTGCTCCCCGAGAACCCTAGGCTACAAGCAATTAGGGAAGCTCACACTGAGGGTGAGGGGAGTTGCTGGATACCCAGGTGAGGGGTCAAATGACCACACCCACCCAGGAATATCAATGGCCCCAGGCCCCATACTGATGGACTCTTGAAGTATTTACTGCTGATCCCAGGATGTGGCAGAAGTTTGGTTCTGGGTGCCTTTCACTGCTCTGTTGTGAGAAGGAGCGTCTCACTCCCAGCCTGTGTATTCTGGGCTCCTCTGTGATGTTCTAGTGTGATGGCCAGAAAGGCCCAGGAGAGGCAGCGTCTCTGGGAGGCTCAGGCTCTTTTGTCTTCCTTCTCTCTATTCATCTCCTAGAAGGACTTCTCCACACTTGCCCTTTTCCATCCCTCAGTCTCATGGTTAAACTATGATGGGGCATAGACTTCAGGAAACAAAACCACCTCCAAATAAGAGAGCTGCATCAGAAATTAACTGAAAAATGTTATCTCCATTAAAAATCATGACATAAGCGGGGCAGTGGTGGTGCATGCCTTTAATCCTAGCACTTGGGAGGCAGAGGCAGGCAGATTTCTGAGTTCAAGCCCAGCCTGGTCTACAGAGTGAGTTCTAGGACAGCCAGGGCTACACAGAGAAACCCTGTCTTGAAAAGCAAAAAAAAAAAAAAAAAAAAAAACATGACACGAAAGAGCAGATGAATATATTTTACTCTACTGACATTAAAACCATATATATGAAACACACACACACACACACACACACACACACACACACACACACATATATAAATGAAAAGATTCCACATGGTGATAGAAGAGACAGGCTCCAAAGAAGACATTTGCACACATACAACTGACAAATAACTCAAACCCAGAGCATTTGGAGTATACTTAGGAATGGAGAAGGAGGAGAGGAAGAGGAGGAAGAGGAGAGGAAGAAGAGTGGAAGGCTTGAGTCTGATTCCCAGTACACACACAAAAAGTTAGGCATGGCAGCCTGTGTCTGTAATTCAGCCCTGAGGAGGCAGAGTCATGAGGACCTGGTCTGGCCAGCCAATCTAGTGGAATTAATGAGGTCCAGGTTTAGAGAGAGGCCCTGACTTGAAAAATTAAGTGAAGCATCTGCACAAATGAACTCACACATATATGTATCTGTGTGTACATGTGCATATGCATGTGCAAACACACACACATATACACACACACAGAGTAAGGGATGAAGTAGAAGAAGAAAAGTTACTTAACCGAAAAATGCGAATAGGAAACAAACAGGATGTTTACAGAAACATGATTAGCCAATGGACACATACAAATATGCCCATCTTTTTTTTATATATATCTTTTTAGTAATTGATGAGATTCAGAATCTTCTCACAGTGGGGTATCACTCACACGCATCAAATTGGCAAAACCTCTAGTCTGAAACTATCTAATGCTGGGCACAATGGCATCTCTTTTATATGGGAGGTGAGTGTAGACTGGGGCCACTTCTGAGACTAAGCTGGTGCAGCCCAACTGAGGTCACAACTGTGCACACCCAGGATTGGACACACTCTTACACATGCACAGAAGCACAAGGCGACCCCCCAGAAGATGATTCACGGAGAAGATCTGCAGAGATGTGGGGGACCATCAGTATTTGAGTGGAGAGGGAGAGAGGGTATGGTGTGCTCCTGTGGAGGGATGCTATTCTTCTATGATGTGGAATGGATGAGCTCCAGCTGCCGAATCTCAAAACACTGTTGGGTGAAGAAAGGAAGCTACAGCACGAGGAGACAGGCAAGCAGGGCTTTCTCTCCAGGTTGGAAATGGGCAGAATTAAACAAAGCTTTGTTTAGGAGAAGGAAAGTAAAGGATGAGGGAGGATGAGAGGAAGAGGGACCTCAGTGGGCAGTGGGGAAGGTGACCTTCAAAGGCCAGGGTGACTTTCCATTTGGGATTTGCCAAACTTTCTCTACAGAAAGCCATAGAGTAACTACTGAGGCCTTTATTCATGTCATTCCCACTGGGACACTTCAGCTCCAACATTAGAACCAGAAAACAACCCCAAATAGATTATAATGAATAATGTGTGAGGCTGTGTGTCAGTTAAACTTTTTTTTGTGGGCATAAATTTTAATTACACTCATATTCCACACCACGGGATATTCTTTTTTAGATTAAAAAAAAATGTAAAATTGCTAACTTGTGAATCATGCAAAAAATAAAAAATAAAAGGAAAGGAAAAGAAAGTGGGCCCATTTTATACTATTGATAAAACAAACAAACAATTCTAAATTTAACTAAAAGGTTGGAGAGGGTAGGATGGGGGAATTATCACTTAACAGGTGTAGGTAAAACCAACAAAGAATGGCTCTGGGTTCTGGACATACAGTAGAGCCCTCTGGGGGGAATCCAGGTGCCATGGTCTCCTGCTCACACACAGACTTTCTGGGTTTCTCATTCCTACTGACCCAAGAGTCGCTAGTGAGTCTATTCAGGAGCTGCCATCTTGCCCCCAGACTCTCCCTGCTTTGTCTTATCTGACCCTCTTGTACACAGTTTATTAAGCCCAATGTATATGACTTACATTTCTTCTTCCCGGCTTATGTTGTAACAACTCAATAGAGTTTTCTACGTTAGAGCTCCCCGGGTCTCAAAGAGTTTGGCTTTAGAACTCTAGCAACTGCTAAATACCTGCTTTGTGCAGGCTCCAAAGCGAGGCTATATAATATGTGTATATATATATTTTTTTTTTTTCTTCAAATTGTGCCAATAGACACTAGAGCCAAAAGCCTAGTTTGGTTTTTGTTTGTTTGTTTGTTTTTTGTTTTTTTGTTTTTTTGAGACAGGGTTTCTCTGTTTAGCCCTGGCTGTCCTGGAACTCACTCTGTAGACCAGGCTGGCCTGGAACTCAGAAATCTGCCTGCCTCTGCCTCCCGAGTGCTGGGATTAAAGGCGTGCGCCACCACACCCGGCTCTCAAAAGCCTAGTTTTTTAAAAAAATGTCTTTGAGGTGGTGGAACCAGCCACATAGGTCACATGACTTGAACACCGACCTATAGGAGGTGAGGGCTTTCTGGGAACCTGACTCTACCTCAAGCTCATGTTCTACCACCTGATCACCCTATCTGACACAGAAGATTTTGTCACATTCATCTCTGTATGCCATGGCCATCTTAGATCCTGACACACAGTAGGGTTCTTTAATTTGCTTTTTCACCCCATCTGGCTCTTTTGGATAGTTCTAACCATTTCACCTGGTTACAAGTGGGGGCCAATATGGCCCAACTGGTAAAGGGCTTGTGAATGCTTCTGACTTTGCAGGCTTGGAAGATGCAAGATGGAGGGGGATATAGGGAACAGTTGAGTAGGGTTGAAGTCTTTGCAGAGAGGTCCCAAGAAGTCACTGGGTGAAGCTGGGAAGAGGCTTCAGTTACAGTGGAGACTGCAGGATACTGATGATGTCAGGAGCCCAGGGCATCCAGGAAGGTGAACACAAGGTGTGGCGTGAAGCTGGCTTAAGCCGGAGAGAGAGGCTGGGTGCTGTATGTGTCAGAACTGAAGGGCTGGGGATGCCCGCACCTGCTGGAGCCCAGAAGATTATACCAGGACCCCCAGATGCAGGACATGGAACTGAAGGGTTTGACTTTTTCCCTGCCGGATTTTACTCTTGCTTTGGTATGATTGCTTATGCCTAGTTCTTCCCTTTTGGATCAAGAATGCTTACTCTGTGATGTTATATGTCCGAAGTATAGAAGTTGCCTTTATTTTATAGATGCTTACAGTTAGGAGACTAGAGTTTTAAAGAGCTGATATGATATATCCCAGCTATATTCTTCCCTAAGAGATTTTTTTAAAGATGATAAAGACTTTTAAAGCACAGAAAGCAAAACCAGGACACAGATTAAATACATGTTACATTTTGCATTCTGAGATGAAAATGAGATTTTTTTTAGGAGTAGAGTGGACTACTGTTATTTAAAGTGGTAGTTTTTCTGTCATGCTAACAATGGCAGAGTTGTGATAGTCAATCTTCATTGTCAACTGGACTGGGTTTACGATCACCATGGGAACACACGCGGGTATGTTTTTGAAGTAATTTCAGGAGAGGATTAACTGGGGCAGGGAACCTACTTTGGTGTATGGTGGCTTCATCCTATAGGTTGGGGTCCCGGATTGGATAACAGAGAATGTTGGCAGAGCATTGCTGTTCACCTCACTTTGCTTTCTGAATGCACCCTGTCTGACCAGCTGCTTCACGGTCCGCTGCCGTGCTTTCCCCATCATGACAGACTATACCTTTAAACAGTAAGCTCTGCTACCCAAAAACCCCTTCCTTCCTTCCTTCCTTCCTTCCTTCCTTCCTTCCTTCCTTCCTTCCTTCCTTCCTTAAGTTTCCTTTGTTGGGCATTTGAACAAGTGGGAAAAGCAACTGACACAGACCATGCTATACCTCAGCTTTGCTACCTACACAGCAAATAATTCCGATTTCACCTGATAACATGACCATTGGCAACCACAGCTCCTTGTAGTGCAAGTGTTTTCTTATTCCATTTATTTATATATTTGTTGTACATTTGTATATGTGCAGGCACCTGTGCCATGGCATGTGGCTGGAGGTCAGAGAACAACTCAGGGATAAGTTCTCTCCTTCCACCAGGTTAGGCTGGGGGTGGGGTAACAAGTGTCCTTTCCCATTGCCACCCAGAAATCTCTACAGTCATAATTATATATGCTTTACATTTATGTATTTAGGTTCTTTCTCTCTCTCTTTTTCTTGTGTGTGTGTGTGTGTGCATGCATATGTGTGTGTGCATGCGTGTGTGTGTGTGTGTGTGTGTGTGTGTGTGTGTGTATAGAGAGGTCAGAGGACAACCTTGGGAAGCTGGTTTTTCTCTCTACATCATGAGGACTCAGGTTGTCAGAAATGGCAGCAAGCACTTTTACCTGCTGAGCCATCTCACCAGCCCTCTTATACCAATCTACCAATCTCAATTATCAGTAGTAACTCTCAGAGAACTCATTACACTTTCCACATTTGTGTGTGTGTGTGCATGGCATATGTGTGTGCATGTATGTGTGTGTGTGTGTCGGGGGGGGGTAGGGACAGACAGAAATTCCAGTGTTTGCAGGTCAAAAGAGTCTTGTAGGGTAGTAGATAAAATGTTTTATGAAGGTACAAGTCAGCCAGAATTGTCAAATGCAGGTCTAGATGGTAGGCAGGCTCTTTGAGGGTCAGTTTGATGTGGACAGTGCCACGGGCAATAGGTACAGTCCTGCGTGGGAGCCTGGAGACTGAGGCAGATTTGGGGGTAGGGTGTTTTGAGACCAATGCTTTGCATATTCGAAGCCAGGGTTTCATTACTAGTGCAGTTTTCCTGAAGGAGGCTCACAGCAAGTGAGTGGGTTGTGGGTCAGCACATCACAGTCTTGGGCTGGTTCATCTAGAGTCCCAGGGGCCGGGTTATCACTGATGTGTTCAGTAAGTTCACCAGCTACATTTTCTGCTGTGATTTTGGTATGCCCATGTGTTTGTATGTTCTGGTTTACTTTGGTAAGTTCCTAGATGAGTCTTGCTCTTGATGGGCAAGAAGAAGTTATTCTATACCCTGTGGTCCATGACGGGCTGGGTGGGTGCTTGCTTGCACACACAAGATATTCACTTTGTGTCTTAATTTGCACTCTGAACAGAGCAAATTGATGCTTTGTAAAATGAAGTCACTCAGGGCAAGGCACAGCCTGGAAGCCACAGTGTTATAGAATATGGACTAACACAGCACAGAGAGTGGAGAGAACTTCACAGAACTGCAGTCAGTGCTGACAGCTAAGCCCTCAGGATCTGCCCAGTGTGTGGAAACTGCACCCCCCTGACCGCTTGTCATTTTCTCTTTGTTTCTTCTCCAGCTTTTCCTTCGTTAGTGAAGTCCAACTGCAGAACTCTGATGCACTTCCCAGGTAAGGACACATCTGGCCTGTCCCACACTGGATGCAGCAGATGTCAGATGTTCCATTCAGAGCTGGAGTATACTGTGGCAGAGTATGTGGGCCTCACACACTGTTTGATCAGGCGACTTACTGATCTCCTCTGAGTATTAGCTGTACCTGCTTCACATACATTTCAGGGTCATCACAGGATAACATGAGACAAAGAAGGTCAGCATGGAGATATACATCTTCACTTAGTTCTGATTTAAAAATCAGCTTGTGCCCATTATAAAAATAAAGTACAAAGAAAATGGAGTGAAAAGCAAAATTTCTATAAGTAGTAGCAGCTATGTACTTTTTTACTTTCTAGAATTTTTTTACTATACTAAATTATGATTTATTTTTATAAAACTCAAGTTCATTCTATACTCTGTGTTTTTATATTTAGTTATTTACTTAAGTGTGTGTGTGTGTGCGCGCATGTGAGGTGTGTGTGTGTGTGTGTGTGTGTGTGTGTGTGTGTATGTAAGGGACTCTTGCATGCCATGGTGTTCATGATCAGAGGACCCTTTGCAAGGTACAGTTCTCTTCTACCAGGAGGTGGGTCAGTACATCCTATGATTCAGTCTTGGGCTGGTCCTTCTAGAGTCCCAGGTGAGGGGTTAAAGCTAATGTGGGTGTCTTAGATCAAACTCAGGTGGTCAGGCCTGGTCACAGTGCCTCCACCCTCTGAGCTCACTCAGTGACTCTCCATTTTTTATTTTATCTTGTTTCCTTCCTTTCCCTAGCTGACATCTTTTCAGGTCAGTGCACAGAGAGCTGTTGCAATCTTTTTCATGTTTCCATGCACCCCTAATTGCCTGAGTGTGCTGTAAATTATTTAACCAATTCATAGTGGTAGCCATTTAGGCATGTGTCAACTGTTCAGTCTTTAAAATAATGCAGTATAAATAGTGCTGCACTGGGAGATTTCCTGCACATTGAATGCTTATCCATGTGTACTCCTTGGAAAGAAATGACTAGGCCAAAGATTGAAAATTTGAAGGACATTGCTAACTTGGAGAAAAATTTTAAAGTTGGGAAACTCTCAAAAATTGATGGCTAAGCCGGGTGTTGGTGGTGCACGCCTTTAATCCCAGCACTCGGGAGGCAGAGGCAGGTGGATTTCTGAGTTCGAGGCCAGCCTGGTCCACAAAGTGAGTTCACAAAGGATAGCCGGGGCTACACAGAGAAACCCTGTCTCGAAGAACCAAAAACAAACAAACAAACAAACAAACAAAAAAATTGATGGCTGTGGTGGGCCCACCTTTAATCCCAGAACTTGGGAGGCAGAGGCAGGCTAATCTTTGAGATTGTGGCCAGCCTGGTCTGTAGAGTGAGTCCCAGGGCAGCCGGGGCTACACAGAGAAACCCTGTCTTGAAAAAAATTAATTAACTGATTGACTGACTGATTAGAGTAGCTTCTAGAAAGAAGCAGAGACTGGAGGTTAGAGAATGACACTGGAAACACCGTAGGCAATGCGTTAGTCTCTTTGAGGCTCAGTTTCTTCGTCTGCAAAGGAGAGGGGAGATGACTCTTCAAGTACAACTGTGGTGAGGGCACTGAGAATCCCGTCTGTGTGGAGAGGGTTTTAGGATGGGAGCTGCTCTGAGGCCATCTTAAGTCAAAACTGACACTTTGGCATGACTAGTTGTTGTGTGACTAGTCATACATGGGGAGATGCAGCACACACGTCTACTCACACCAGATAAGGAGCCCACAACAGACCAAAATATGGATGCCACCAAAGTCCAACCTGGAGGAACCAGTGAGTTCTTTTAGAGTTACTTACAGGCATGTGGGTGAAGGGTTACTCATAGGAGCAGAAATGACTCAAAAGACAGCTGCATCATCAAGACCCACATGGGTAATATCTCACAAAGCTGGGAACCTGGAGCTCTGGGAACCAGTCTGTAGACAGCTAAACAGGTTGGAGAGTGTTTTTTCCAGGTGCCTCTATTGGTTGAAACCTTTTCCAGGAATCTTGGCTGGTTTTTGTCCCTTCCAGACAGCTGGTCTGGTCTTGGAGTCTTCTTAGCAGCTCTGCCTGTCTGAGAGCCTTCTGTGCAGCATGGCTTGGTTCTTCTGAGAGGGACTTTCAGCTTTTATTGGCAAGTATGTATGTGTGTGTGTGTGTGTGTGTGTGTGTGTGTGTGTGTGTGTGTGTATGCATGCATTGTGCGCCCCTATGCACAGGTAATGAATCTGGTCAGTTTCAGGGACTTCCTGAAAGTCTCTTGAGTCATTTATCTTTCTGCTTAAAGAGCTTCCCTGCAAGGATGGAAGGTTTCAACCTTAGAGGAAAGTATTACACAACACTGCTTTATTATCTCCAGAGGGGGATAGGGCTAAGCATGTGGTCAGATTCCAGGGATAATGCAAAAACATAATTTAGGCAACCTGATTCTTCTCTTCCTCTTCTGTAACCCTCAGGGAATCATTATCTTGCTTATCTATGGGTTTGGTATATGAGGAACAAGAAGCCTTATTGTTGGACTCGACTGACCTCTTTAAAAATAGGTACAGTTTCTAAACTCCAGGTAGGAAGAGGGTTGCTACATCCCTGCTGTGTGCTAGATTTTTATTACACCTGTAACGAGATAGTCACAAAATCTTGAATTTTCACACTAATGCATAATGTTAGAATTCCTGGGCAGTTTGCTCTCGAAATTGCTATGGTTCCATAGTGCCCCAGCCTAAGCCCTGAGATTCACATCATACTCTTATACCCGGTACATGATTTAGAACAACTTCTGTCTTAATTTGTAAGTCTTTGCTGTCGAATCTTGGTTTGTGTCTTTTGACAGTGAGGTGACCTTCAGACAGTTTGAGCTTGTCAGGGAGTCTCTTCATCCCAGAAGCTGAGTGTGATTCGCTCCGTGGGCAGGTCCTTAGTCACAGTGATGCTTTTCATAGACAGCATCGTGCTGAAGGAAGTTGTCATGTAATCGCCGGGGTTTCTCTGGATAAGTGGGCCTTGGCATCCTGTCCCACTGGTCATGGTTTGAGTCGTTTATTTCCACCAGATGATCAGGAATAGGAGTTTCACCCCTCTATGGAGAACGAAGCAGAAACTTATGGGTTTGATTTTCCATCATCCTAGTGATTATTTACAGTATGATAATCAGCTGGCTAAGGATTCATGAGTAGGCTGCCATGTGTTCCCTGGACCTTGGTGACAGCCAGGACCATTCTGCCTCACCTGCACCTTCATTATCCCTCTGGAGAATTTCAGTGTTCAAGCTGATGGCCCCACAGCCTTCACAACCTACAACGCCTCTGGAACCAAACAGGTCCTGATTGGTCTTTGCCCTGGTGGGGTGTTGGCTCTGCCTGTCAATCTGTCCTACTTCCTTCTCTAGATTCTTCAATAAATAACACTGAAATGAGGTCCGACTGCCTGCCTTAGGGTTATGACGGCTATGACGAAACACCAGACTGAAAGCAAGCTGAGGAGGAAGGGGTTGATTTGGCTTACACTTCCACCTGATAGCCAATCACTGAAGGAAGGAGTCAGGACAGGAACTGGAACAGGGCAGAAACCTGGAGGCGGGAGCTGATGCAGAGGCCACAGAGGGCTGCTGCTCCCTAACATGTTCCCCATGGCATGCCTAGCCTGCTTCCTTATAGAAACCATGACTACCAGCCTAGGGATGGTACCACCCACAATAGGCTGGGCCCTGTCCCACCAATCACTAATTAAGAAAATGTCTTACAGGCTTGCCTACAGCCTGATCTTAAGGAGGACCTTTTTCTTTTTTACTTGAGGCTATCGTCTCTCACATGACTCCAGCTTGTGTCAAGTTGACATAAAACTATTCAGCATACTGTACTACGATTCCTTTTTAAGGTCTTTCTTTTGAAGCACTCAAAGAAGCGCCTGGCCGTCCTCTCTGTTATCCAGGAGGAGCTCGGGCCTGTGATGGCCTTTCCTTCCTCCCTCAGGTGGGCATTGCCATCACCCCTTCTTGCGATACTTCCTGCACCATTTCCTGTCTGTTTCCTGGAATGAGAGCTATGTTTTCTTTCCTTGTAGGTTCTGAAGTGACCTGTACTTGGAATCTATCATTGAAATCTCCCTTCCATGTGTCTGGCTGAGCTTCCTCATGGGCTACAGGGAGGGGCACAATGTAAAAGGTCTTGAGAAGAATTTCTCTTCCCCGCCTTCTACCTTGAATCCTCATTCACTAAGTAAATGATTATTAAACATGTTCTGTGTGCTTAATATAAACCGAGACACTGTACGTAACAAGACCAGCAAGTTTCTCTCTTAGACAGAGCTCAGATTCTAGGACAGGCTTACTGGAGGGTGGAGCAGGCAAGGAGACATTAGGTGAGCAGATGAGGGAAGCAAGATTGTGCCATCTATGAAAAAGACACTGAGAAGGGTGTCAGAGCAAAGCCCTGTGAGGAGGAGACCCTGGCCTTAGAAGCAACATCTCTGGAGTGATGCTCAAAGGATACGTGGCAAATGCAGGTAAGATCTTTCTATGCAAAGGGACCAGCTGGTGCAAAGGCCCTGAGGCAGGACAAGCTTGGTTTATTCAGAGAACTAAAGGAAAAACTAACTGGGGCAGAGTTCATCAGGGCTTGACAGACAGGAGTGCCTGTGGGGTCAAGACAGGAAGTTTAGATTTCATATCTTCTGTGCAGTAGGGCAGGGTGATGTCTTGTGTTCTTGTGTGAGCATGTGTGTATGTGTGTTCATGTGTATGAGTGCAGGATCATGTGTGCATGGATCACTGGGCATATACATGATGCACATATACTCATGCATGCAAGGAAAAAAACAGTAATTTAAAAGCATGTAAGCAAAACCAGTAATTCAAATAATTACATAAAATAAAATACATAAAATAATTCTTTTTAAAAAGAGAGAGAAGACAAAAGAGTCTTTAGCACCACTAGATTCCTAAGGGGGTAAGCGGAGCCTTGGGGCTGTCCTCCACAGGGCAAGGATGCTGAAGAGGAGGCAAGAAAATGCTGCAAAGCACGTAAGCCTGCTGACAGGGTTATGGCTTTCAAAGCAGGTTCAATCTTCCTCCAGTATAGAATTGTCATCTACAAGCACAAGGGTCTTGGAGCCTTAGACAGATCTTCTGTGTGACCTCATATTAACTCATGCTACCTACAGTGACTCTATTTCCAAATACTTTGTGGGGTACCAGCTAGATGACTTCAGCATATTTTGGGGGTGGGTAGGGAAGGAGGGCAACTGAACCTGGAGCAGTATGGTTGTATTTTCTACAACTACCAAGCTGCATACTATAACTTGGACTCCGCACAGGATTCTCAAAGTCCTCAGTACCATGTTTTGTTTTTGTTTCCACACACCCCCCCCCCTCTGTTCAGTGTTTTTCAAATCTTTCCCTCACCTAAGGCTTACCCTGACTGTGTAGATCTTTAGTCCGTGCTGGTTCCCACTACAATGCTTGCTTAAAGGCAGTTTTCCTGGTGCAGACCAGCAGAATAGGGACACTTTAGCTGAGGCTCAGAGCCCAGGAGCCAAGTTCCAGGTGGTGCTTTAAGGTTGCCAACTAATTGGAGTACTTCTGTAAAGCTGACATCTGTTCTCCTAACAGTCTAGTCCACATTCTTTCCACAGGCAAACCCTGCTCTGTCCTCAACCTGCCCCAGGCATCTCTCACCTTTCCTGTCCTAGAGGACCCTTTAAGGTTACCATAGAAACTCTTAGGTTTACTCTTCTGGGGTGAGAGATAGGAAGTGATTTCCTTTGGCTCATTCCTGCATTTTGTGTTCATTCAAAAATTGTTAGCACTGAACTATTTGAGTCAGCAACGAGGCTTTGCTTACAGAACTGAGAAGACCAAAGAGATCAGAAGACAGGTTGCAGTTGACCATAGGTCAAGGGCAGAGAATACCCCCTCCCCCTTCCCTTCCACCTTCTGGTGACGGCAGCTTTACAATCTTATTGCTTAAATTGCTTCTCATCTCTGCTTATCCTTCCGGGAAGCTAGAGTTCCTAACTGGTGTCCACAGAGGCCCAGTTCTACAGCTTCTGTCTGGTGCTTCTCTGCCAGAATATGTTTGGTCCAGTTGCATCAAACTGGCCTTTCTGTTACCACCCTCATACCCCCATGCTCCATCCTCCACATCCTGCCAGGGTCACAGCAATCTGAACATCATATAATTGAGCTTTTCGGTTTAGATGTGTCTCTTCCTCTATTTTAGCAGTTTGGTGACCCTAGCAAGCTCTTGCTCATCTAAATGAGATTCAGCATCCCCTTTCCTGAACCTTTAATCCTTACAACTAAACACGCTCACGTTAAAATAAGAGAGATTTTTGCCCCCTCAACTATAAGGGGCTTCTAGCAAAATCTGAAGATATTATATTTTTATTGTGATGCTGTGGCTGCCCCTGGTATGGGGTGGGTAAAAACCTGGCTGTTTAACATCCCTCAGTGCACCTGACAGACTATCCCCCCATTTCTGTCTCAATGAAAATCTGACCTCCAAATGTCACCAGTGCCGAGGCTGAGAACCTTAGCTAAAAAGAACAATAAATAACAAGTACATTTTAAAAATTACAAAATAATACATGATCCTTATGGAAAAACTGAAACTACAGATAAGCTAAAAAGGAAAACATAAACCTCTTAGAAAGCTATAACAGTACATTTTCTGCTTTATATTATTATTATTATCTAATGACAAGACATATTAAGAATAAATTAAATCCACTCTCACTCCCAGCAAAGCTTATTTATTCTTATTAATTTTTAAAATCCAGTGGACTAAAAAGAGTGAGTTGGCTGAAGTTTTTATGGGTCATTGGGAGGGAAAAGCAAAGTTACACATAGGCACTAAGTCTGTCTCTACAATGCAAAAGATGAATTCTAGATGTATCTCCAGGTAGAGGTGTCACTGGAACTGCAACAAGAACTCTGACAGAGGTTGGGGAGCTCTGGAGCCCCCCTTCTCAGGACCTCCCTAGGGGATGACCAGATGCTAGTACAAAGTGGACCCTGAGACCTCCAGACTCCAGGAGGAAGATCCTGGTCATAGTTGCTATTTTAAAAAGGAAGGCATTTAAAAGAGTAAGATGCTAAAATAATGGCCCATGGAAGAGAAGACTCCCTTTCGTGAGAAACCCGAGATGATGTGACAGCAAGTCAAGCGTGTTTCTGTGTGACGTTTGGCTGTCTGGGGACCCAGGAAAGTGGGCAGCTTCATGTCTGCATGATAAAGTGGACATCTATAGGACTGTGTCTGGCAGCAACTGAAAAGTTAAGATGACTGTGGCTGATGTGTGTGGTCAGGCAAGAAGTAAGCCCCGAGCCCCTCTGTCGGCTGCAGTAGCTCCGAGAAGGGAAGGATGGAGAGGACAGAGGACGGAATGGACGCCCCAAAGCTCCTGTCTCTGAAGGCTTTGTGCTGGTGGGGGTGGGGGTGGGGTATCTGAGCTGCTCTGAATGGAAGAACATAGCATATATTAAATCTGAGGGCAACTCTAGTTTTCTGAACAGGAAGTTTCTTCCGCTTGAACTCTAGCACTGGCGCAGGGGCTGTCGGGAGGCTCCCATCTGAGGGGCTCATCCCAACATCACTGGTAGTGAGCAGATTCTTCCAGACAGAAACTGCCCGGAGTTAATTCAAAGCATGGCAGAAGGGGGCAGGCTCCCTAATGAGAGAGTGAGGCAGAGATGGCTCAAGACTGAGCTAGGAGGGAGACCAAGGCAAGTGGGACGTTAAAACTGAAGTGGCATCAGTGTGGTTCCAAGCAAGATGGTTTATAACGTGACCTAACCGACTGTAATATGATCTGAAGGGTTACTGTGGCATCTTGGCCCGTTGCATGTAATTCCAGTGCTTAGGAGGCTGAGGCAGGAGATAATGAATTTGAAGCCAAGCTGGGCTACATAGCCAGACCCTGTCACAAATAGAAAAAGAATTCTTAGAGCAATCTTCAAGTAGAAATAAAAGTAGAGACGATACTAAAGGAGATGGTGGCCTCATCGCCATGTGCCATCGAGTACTAGTGATGTTCCAGCCAAGTGTTGGCATTACATTATCTTGTCTGTACCTAGTCCAGAATCTATTGCTAGAAAGAAAGTAATTTGAATTCTTCATCAAGCGTATAACTCTTCTTTAAGTGCTGTTGCCACTGATGTGGAAACACAAGAGGCAGCAGCACACCAGAAAGTCCCTTCCCGTGCCTTCCCACGGTAAGGTTGTGCTTCTTTGTTCATGTTCTTTGTTTTCTGGGCACACCTCTCTCATTGTCGCCAACAATGTTTCCTTGTCTGTGTCCTTCACTAGTGTACTGCTGATTTTTAAAATGCTTTTATTACCATATATTAACTATACACAGTGGGCTTCATTATGATATTCTCATGCACGAATATGATGTATTTTAGTCATATTCACCCTCTGATTATTTTTTTCCCTAAAGACATTGCCCCTAATTCAGGTTGTCCTGGATGCCTTTAGGTAACTGAGGATGACCTTGAACTTGTGACCATCCTGCCTCCACCTCCCAAGCACTGCTTTGATAGGCATGCATCCCCATGTCCATGCCCAGTTTCTGAGGAGCTGGTAATGGAACCTAGGGCCTCAGTTGTCTAGCAGGTGCTCCACAGTTGAGTTACACTCCTACCCCTCTACTGATAGTTAATGCTCGGGAAACATCATGTGCTATTCAATGTTGCTCAGGAAGGTTCAGTTGGAGCCATCTGCCTACTTCAGGACAATAAAGAAGGGGTACAGCCTGGTTTTTCAGGAGATCTTTCCAAGGAAGGGAATCCTTCAAGAAGAACTAAGAAGGAAGAAAGCCAAGGATGGTTGGAAGGCAAGAAGGGATGTCAGCCAGCCTTGAAGCCTGAACTGAGGTCCCAAGATTTGACATATGGAGTTCAACATTTCTGACTATTTGGGAATAATATTACTAAAGAACCTACTGATCAATCAATCCAGAGAGCTCTTCAGAAGTTCACAGTACCTCTCTCCTGAGAAGAGCACCTTGTGTGACTGCTTTGCCTGCATCTGCATGTTTATATATGGCTTGCATGAACCTTTGTGGTTCACATATAAAACCAAGTGTCTCCTCAGTGCTGCTTTCCCAGTGTGGGGACCTCCTGAGAAGCCTCTGGTGCTGGTCACTGTCAACTTCATCCACCTTGCATCTCGCTCACCCTAAGGCTCACGGTCACTCCCTTGTGAGTCACACAGTGTTGGGGACATGGCGACGAACAAGAAAAGCCAGAGCCAGGTCTTCAAGTGCACAGCAAAGTGAGAAGACAATTTGCAGAGTCTTTCTTTCTTTCCTTTTTATTTTTTTAAAAAAGATTTGTTATATATATATATATATATATATATATATATATATATATATATTCTGCTTTCATGCATACAGAGGAGGGCAACAGATCCCATTATAGATGGTTGTGAGCCACCATGTGGTTGTTGGAGAATTGAACTCAGCACAGAGCAGTCAATGCTCTTAACCCCTGAGCCATCTCTCCAGCCCCAGTTTGCAGTTTTAAGAATGTGAATATATCCTAGAGGGAACCCTTTCTAGATCAAGTGCCACTAGTATACCTTGGAGGCGTAGTTGTTCAAGGGAAGAGCTGTATTTTCGAGTGTGTGTGTGTGTGTTTGCGTATTCATGCATCTGTGTGTAGTGCCTTCAGAGGCCAGAAGAAGGTGTTGGAGTCCCTGGAGTTGGAGTTATAGGTAATTGTAAGCTGCCCCACATGGGTGCTGGAAATGGATTCCTTAAGAGCAATGGATTCCTCTGTAAGAGCAGTAAGCGCTCTTAGCCAGTGGGCCACCTCTCCAGCTCCTTTTTAAAAAAATCTATTGGGTCTTCTGTCTCATCTGTTCGGTTACACACTTCCTTCTGTTTTAGAAAAGCATACTACATTCTTGATCCTATTATAGTTGAAAGGTCTCTGGGAGACCATTCCTGCAGAGGCATGCATAACTGTTGCCTTAGTTAGGGTTTCCATTGCTGTGAAGAGATACCATTACCATGGCAACTCTTATAAAGAACCACATTTAATTGGGGCTGGCTTACAGGTTCAGAGGTTCAGTCCATTATCATCAAGGTAGGAACATGGCAGCATCCAGGCAGGCATGATGCAGGAGGAGCTGGGAGTTCTACATCTTGTTCTGAAGGCTAACAGAAGAAGACTGGCTTCCAGGTAGCTATGAGGATGGTCTTGAAGCCCACCCCCATAGTGACACCCTTCCTCTAACAAGGCCACACCTACTCCAACAAGGCCACCCCTCCTAATAGTGCCACTCCCTGGGCCAAGTATATTCAAATCACCATACCTGTGCAAGGTGAACAAAACTACACAGTCCACCAGACTCTATAAGTCACTTTTATACTGATTGACTCGCTTCAACAGACAATTATCACAGAGCCGGGTGTGGTGGCACACGCCTTTAATCCCAGCACTTGGGAGGCAGAGGCAGGTGGATTTCTGAGTTCGAGGCCAGCCTGGTCTACAAAGTGGGTTCCAGGACAGCCAGGGATATACAGAGAAACCCTGTTTCGAAAAAAACCACACACACAAAAAATCATCACAGAAAAGTTTAGCCACAAAGGATGATCACATAAAGTCTTTATGTTGGAAAAGAACCAGTTGCTCACGGGCACCCTCTTCCCCCATCTCCACTTCTGGCTTTGGCCTTTCCTCCTGACCTCCCCTCCAAGATGCTCACCGCCAGGCTACCCTGGCTTCTCTGTCCTGAATGCTAGACCGGCCTCCTAAGACCACTGCTGAAGCCAAGTGTGCCAAACTGGTGCGTTTAAAACACAGGAAAGGATTCGCTCACAGCTTATAGACAGGAAGTCAGAAACGAGCCTGTCTGCAGGGCTCTCTCCTGCACCGGCCCTGGGAGTCTCTGTGTGAGGGTCTTTGCCTCTTCTCACAGGCCGCAATTCAACACCATTTCACTACTTTAGTTCTGGTTGCCCAGTTTCTCTGGTGTTGCCAGTTTGCCCTGTTCACAACTGCTCGGGTACATGTCTCTGGGAGGAGGGGAACTTAACCCACCACCAACACTCGAAGCAGTTTTCCCGCTCACATGTTATAGCTGACCTGCTCACGTGCTTTCTTCAAGACTTTTCCTAATGTGGCTTCTTGGAAAGCTGTATCCTCCATGTACCTTACTCCCACACTCTCGGTTCAAACTGAGGCCTGATCCCAGCCCTTCTGCACTGAGAACTTCCGATCCCTTCAAAGCTGTTCTTCCCCACAGGGTGTATTATTCTTTGAACTTACAGATATCTTCTGTGTAGGGTTGCTTTTTTATTTTTTCAAGGGAAAATATAAATCTGTATTTGTCTGTATTTGGGACATTTACTTTTTATTTTTTTTAAGTATTGTCTATTTTTTTTTTTTTTTTTTTTAAAGAGCAAAATTTCAAGCTGATGCCACTTGCCTTGTCTCCTGTGGCATGTGATTAAGGTTTATGCCAACCTTTTCTTGGGTGACTTTTCCATACATTTGGTATTTGTTCTGGATGCTTTAAGAAACAGCAACACACATAGTTACATTTCTCAATACCAAAGTATGTGATCATCTCTGGCTGTGGTTTCAATTAGCATAGCAAAAGCACTGCATACTTTCTTCCTGGCATCTGGATTAAAGAGACGGTTTTCACTTTCTAGCCCAGTTCCTTTTCTTTTTTTTCTTTTTCCTTCTTCTTCTTACGAAAAACATCTATGGTATCCACCCTATGTCGGTAATTTAAAAAGCAAGCAAGATTCACACAGAATGCCATAATTCCATTTTTGTAAACGAAGAAACAGCAGAGGTATACATGGTATATGTCTTATATGAAAAGAATCTAGACTCAAATGCATTAAACAGGTACATTATGTGTATGCACACCATTTATGTATGGATGCATGCAGGGATGTGTTACTCTGGTAATACAAAGATTAAGAGGCAAATGAGATGTCTTCCAGCAGACAGTGAGGTTTCCATGGCACAGGACACCAAACGCAGCACACTGCAGAAGTCTCACGTTTCTCCTGCTACTTCCATGGAAACTAAGCATTAACGTGAATACAGACTTCAGCTATGGTTTTAAAGTGAGCAGAGGAAGCCTGGGGGGACTAGAAAGACAGCTAATGCCTCAGATGGTGTGGATTTGCTGATAATGTTTGGTTTTACTTCTTTGTTATATTAAAAACATGCACCTGGGTCCTTGTCAATGGAGAGTAGCTCTGTGGGTTTGGAGGGGTCTGGGGGCTGAGGCAAGCCTTCTCTGTCCTCAGGAAGACAGGGCATCATGTTCACGGGTTCATCCTCGGACAGACAGCTGTCTGTAAGACTACAGTCACAGCTCAGAGCCATTAGAAATGTAGAACTCAGTCCCAGGACCAATGACCATCTTCTAAGCCCAAGAACATTTAGGAAGGAGCTAAACTGATGGGTCTTACCTCTTCCAATTGGCATCACAGGCTCTCCTTTGAAGTCATTTAGAGTAGGGCAAGCAGCCTGACACTGTGTTTAAAATATCAGGAGCATCTGTTGTTTTGTGTCTTTTATGGAATATGGGCCTAATGTAAGACGGCAAGCCATATTCTGCCAGGCTTACCTCGGGTTTGATGTAGAAGTTGTCAGGGCAGAAGTCCTGTTGGCAATCCCACAGTCTGCTGTGCCGAGTCATGGCCCCACCCATAGTGTGCCTAGGAATCAGAATTTTATTTTTATGTTTTTATTAGTTTGTGTGTATGGAGCCCAGGCTGTCCTAGGCTTACTATCCTCCTGCTTTAGCTTCAGAATGCTGGGGTGATGTCTGTGTGCTACCATGTCTGGGTTGGGAATGTGAATTTCACCAGACACCTCTCTGCTGTTTTCTAGCACCTATTCAGCAGTTTGGATCACTGTCTAGCGAGGCCTTTTGGATGCATACCCCTCTTCATGGAGATCTGGGAAGCTCTTTTCTTTTCTTTTTTTTTTTTTTTAAAGATTTATTTATTTATTATATGTAAGTACACTGTAGCTATCTTCAGACACTCCAGAAGAGGGAGTCAGATCTTGTTACGGATGGTTGTGAGCCACCATGTGGTTGCTGGGATTTGAACTCGGGACCTTTGGAAGAGCAGTCGGGTGCTCTTACCCGCTGAGCCATCTCACCAGCCCAGCAGTCAGTGCTCTTAACCGCTGAGCCATCTCACCAGCCCGGGGGAAGCTCTTTTCTTATCATCATTGTCTTATTGTTAGTGTTAATGCAAGATCAGTGATATCGGAGAGATCTATAGAGTAAAGGAAGAGAATGGGGTGCAGAGCTCCCGTGGCCTTGCTGGGTCATCTCTATCCAGAACATCAGCTGGTACTCCAGCACCAAAACTTCCTGACCTTCATTCAGAAGTTTTTAATCAGTGTTCTTTACATAAGTAAGATTAACCAAATCATGGGCCACTGGTGCCTGAACTCAGTCTCCTGCCTGGTTCCCTTTCTGGAAGTTAGAAGTCGGCTGAACATTCCAGTCCTCCAGGGACATGGTTGGCCAGCCCTTCCCTTAAAACAAGGGCCCGTGTTCTCATTCTATTTGTACTGCTATGACAAAATGCTGCAGACCTGATCGTTTATAAGGATGGAGATTTCTTTCTTGTAGTTCTGGAGACTGCAAAGTCCAAGGTCAGAATTGGTGCCGATGCAGTGCTCATGAGGCCTCACTTGGCTTCCAGGAGCCCCTTGCTGTTGTGACTTCTGGGTGGGACCAGCCCTGTATCTTTTTGCAGAAGGCAAAAGGGTCTGGCTCACTCCTTCAAGTCCCTTTGCCTGGGTGCTAATTTTACTACAGAGCATTCCACTTGGTCAGGATGGCTCTGCCTCTTAATAAGGGCTCACTGAGTTTTAGAGGGACACATACATCCAAACTATAGCACCTGCTAAGAGCTATCTTGCTAGCTAGTGTACCTTGTAACGTGCTGTCTATGTGTATGTGTGTTATGTGCAGTCATTAATGCATGTACACATGTATGGGTGTAGACCACAGGCTGTTATTTGTCTACTGTAGTCATTCTGAACCTTACTTTTTGAGACAAGGTGTCTCACTGAACCCAGAGTCTTCAGTTGGTTAGACTAGCTGGCCAGCAAGCTTTAGGGGATCCTTCTGTTTCTGTTACCAGTCCCTCATTTTATGTTAGTGTTTGGATCTGAACCCAGGTACTCAAGTTTGTGTAGCAAACACTTTACTGATTGAACCATGTCTCCAGTACTCGGCCGTAAAGTGTTCTTTATGTAGTGTACAAAGATGCTCCTGGGGCTGAAGAGATGGCTCGGTTGTTAAGAGCACAGTTGCTCTTCCTGAAGATTTGAGTTGTTCCAAGTATTCATATCAGGCTCACTGTGCTCTCTCTCTCACACACACACACACACATGCACACACGCACAACTTAAAAGCTACAACAAAACAACAGGGAAGATGCTCTTATTACCTAGGAGGCTCCAAGAGTTTTAGTTATCCTGTTCTGGAACCAAGACAAAAACTGAATGTACTTTTACTCTACTCGAACCCCCAGCTGATTCTGTGGCCACAGACTGAGAGCTACCATGTGAGAGGATGCTGATAATGCCTGGAAATTCCAGGAATCAGCGCTACTGTGGTGAGCAAAAATTTCTGTTTGCAATGTAGACTGTTCTCTGGACTGTGCTCTGATGTCTTTCCTTCCAGTAAGATCCTTTCAGGACAGCAGTAGTATACCCCTCTGTTCCCACTGAGCCCCTCTTCTTGTTACTCCATTGCGTGGTGCTCATTTGTAGAATTCTCTTTAGCCCTTGGCATGTTTGTGATGCTTCTTAATTCTTACGTGCATCTCTCTGGCTCATTCCTCCAGATGCCTGCAAATCCTGCTGAACATTTCTTTAATGGACTTTGATGCAAAATTTAACATCCTTAGAGCATATGCTGAAATGAAACTCTCAATAAATATTTAATGGGAAAACGTGAAGGCATAGATGTTGGTTGAATACAGATGCAAAGTGCAAATGGTTTGTGTACAATTTGGACTTAATAATTTCTCACCTATCACCTGTGAGAATCCAACACTAAGGCCCATGTCAAGGACCCCAGTGCCTCAGATCCACGGGAATGACAAAACCTAGCTTGGGTGAAGATCAGAGGGATGGCAAAGTCCTCCTCAGGGTCCCGCTGTAAATGCTGACTGTGTGTACAGAAAATGTCCACCAAGGCTTTCTCCCTGTGGAAGTTTAGAGCCTGAAGAGATTGCTCCTCCAAAGGCTGCTCCCACCGAGATTAAGCACCCATGTCTATGTTTATCTGCGTGTAATAATCCCATCCCCTAGTTCAGCTGTATGCAATAACTCTGCTTCCTAGTCCAATTGTATATACTCTACACTTTAGGGTTCTGTGGCTTCTCCAACAGAGAGCCCAGCCATGCAATCTCAGCCTTTCTGTGTCTGTCCTTCTTTATTTCCCTTTACCTTGAGTTAGCTTTCCAGAAACCAAGCCATGCAAGGACAGGTCAACCTTCGGAGACAATGTGGCAAGCGTGATACAGTGACGTGAGTGGTCAGCTTGGAGTCAGAGGGTCAGGACTCCCAGCCTCACTCTGCAGAAACGGAGGGACTGGAGAGTAAGCAGCTTGCTGATGTTGTCACTCACTGCTCCTCTGTCCACAGAGCCGCCAGAGAGAACACAGTGTGCTGGATACTGTACTGTGTATTCCATGCATTACCTCATGTGGCTGGTCCAGCACTCTAGACTGCATAGTCATCTTCCCAATATATACATTTAAAGATGAAGAAAAGTCTCCCCTCTGTACTCTCCCTTGCAACCACACCCTTCAGTCTCCAGGTCTGCTTCCCAGGGTTCCTGACTTCTGAAGGCATTTATGATGTATGGCCTCTGTGATCTCAGGAGTCCACAAACGGGAAAGAAATCCAAATGTAATTTCGGAGTCGGGAGTGTGGTGAGAGATATTGAATTCACCCGATTCCCCACTTTGGGAGTGGCTGGGGCTCTTCCAGATGTCCCCTGTCACCACTCTAGGCCTCTTTACTTTGGCTTGCAGCATTCCTGGGGCATGCTGGGAGATCCATAGCGTTTGTAGAGACTGCTGACTCTGAAGTGGCCACTCAGGCACTAATAACAGAAGCAGGGAGCTGGGGAGATGGCTCCTCGGGTAAAGATTAACCAATGGGAGCCAGGAGCAGTAACTGCAAACACAAAACAGCCAAAACAAACAAACAAACAGACAAACAAACAAACAAACCTATGTGTACTGGGAGTAGGAAGGGAAGAGGGCTGGGCAGAAACTATCCCTGCATTTGTTGGAAGGAACTTAGTGCCTTCCTTCGGAGCTGATGTAAATTCTGCTGTTCCCAACACAAAGGCATTTCTTTCTACTTCTTGCTTGCTGTAAGCAAGGTTAGAGACCAGAGCTGGAAATGCCTTAGTGTTAAACTACTGTCTGACACAATGAAACAAAGGCAGTGTTTAGCTCTCCCTTTTCAACATGGGAGTGTTTGTTGCTATGTTAAAGAAACAAATGCTGTGGGGAGCCTAGCCCCAAGGGGACAGTTTGGATAGAGGGCTCCGCTCCTCCCGCCCCCCAGAACAAGACCAGCCAACAACAACAGGAGCCCGACAGCTGGAATACATTCAGGATGTCTACTCTGAACATTCACCCGTGATTAGATTTGTTTCCACACTGGTCCCAAACTCATAACATGCATTTAAAATCAAGACCCCCTTCCCAATCCCCTTAAATAAAACTGAGCCCGTGAGTCATTACTCTTCATCCAGTTCAAACTTGGTGGCTTGAAGAAGCAACCACTAAGGGCAATATGAGCCCAGCAGTGAAGTCTCCCAGGCGGGCTCGCACACCACAGACTCTGATAAACATCGAGAAGTGGGCGTTGGGATGGGAGGTTCTTGAGGAAGAGATCTGATTGTGTAAATGTTCATATTCTTTGGCCCTGGACGTAATCAAGTGATCTTTCTGTGCCTTCCAGATTTTTCTTTTTCTTTTTCAGTAATCAAGGTGATGTCGATCATGTTTTAACTTAAGTTTTAAAACTTACATTTCGTTGGTTTATTGTGTGTGATGGAGGAGGGCCCGCGCACACATGTGTGCACACGTGGAAGTCAGAGAACAACATGTGGGTGCTGGCTTTCTCCTTCCACCATGTGGGGCCTGGGGCTCAGACTCTGATCACCCAACAGGCTTGATGGTCGTTTCCCTTACCCACTGAGCCATCTCACCAACTCCAGATTAAATTTGACATAAAGTCACAGTAAGAATGATTTTGTTTCCCAGGGCCACTCAGGTCACATTCAGGAGAGGGGACATATGGGACAAGGAGGAAGAACACCTCCACAGCCATGGATGGTAAGGTTTTCCAGGTTTGGACGAGCAGGTTCCTTCACGGAACTGAGTTTTGCCCCAGGCTTGTCCTGCTGCTGAGAAATCAGAGGTCCTGTCTCTGCACAGACACTGGGGAAACATAAACTGTACATTTGCTCCGGGGCTGTTCCTCAACTCTCTGAGCCTGGACAAACACAGAACTGCATTTCTTGGACTCAGACCCATCAGGAGTAAGGAAGCGTCCTGTTGCATTGGCTAGACATCAACCAGCGGCCACAGGCGAATGCGCAAAAAGAACGGCCTCTTATCCAGGGTGGGAAAGAAACGGTGTGCAAGATTCGAGGTCACTCCACAGTGCTGGGAACACGCCAGCCTCTCCTGCTCTTCCTGTCATACTACCTCTGTAGGCCAAATGTCACCATTTAGAACCGGCCTGAAATCTTACTTGAAAGCCAAGAAGACAGACGCTAAGTGGATCCTTGTGTTTTGCCAAATCCGGATTGCTTCACAGCTTGTCCTTGTGATGTTCCCAACCACTGACTGGGCTCCTCTGGGGCTTTCAGTGAAGCGAGGAGAGTCACCAGATCACCTCAGTTGTTAGGGCAAGAAAAGGCAGAAAATGTAGGAGACTGGCGGAAACATCGAGAGTTCACGGCTGACAGATCACAGGTAGGTCTCATCAAAGGAGAAGTTTAAGTCCAAATCACATAGCCCAGTGGGACCATCACTTCAGTGGGCTCCCGTGTGTGGAGCCTGCTCTGTACCATGGCATCTGTATCCTCACAGTCCAGGCTGGCACTGCTGCAGGTGGGCAGAGCACACTGACTGCTAGAGGATCCCTGCATACTTTATCTACTATAATGTTGTTAGTTACAAGTTGCACCAACAACCCTGCAGCCCCAGACACTGCTCAGTAGCACGACAGAGCACCAATGCAGCTGTGAGTGCGGCCTAATCACTTGTTTGGTGCCAGGCTCTGTGCTGTGTGAGGAATCCTGGACTTTCCCCCAGCAGCTTACAAAGTTGGATCTTACACACAAGTACATCAAGGCGAGTCAAGGAGAGGCTGACTGCCCCAGGTCTGACACCAAACTGACTCCAGGCCTCATACACTAAGCATGAGGAGGTGTCTCCTGTTCTTGGCAATGCTTACACACTGCAAGGGTCCTCCGTTTCCCTATGTGGGGCATTTCTGTTCATTGGCACCACTGAAGGGGCTACACAGATCTAGGGTGAGCCCAGGATCAGACTACTCAATGGGTCTTCAGGAGCTACACCCCCTGTGAGGGACAGACTTTTGAAGCCACTGGACAGGGAATTCAGGAGGCAGGGTCCAGGGATGGGCAGATTGTTTCTGAATAGCTGTCAAAAGAACATAAACTGGAAGTGGGGGTCATTGGCCAGTCTTGGCACAAGTCACAGAATGTTCTCTGGAATTCTCACGGATAAGGCCAAGGGTTTGAAGGCTGCAGTGCTGGGCTTATGAAGGCAGAGGAAGAGCTTTCTGAGCTATGGGAGCCACAGTCTCCTCAATAGCTCACCTTACCTGAGCAGAGAGCAAAGGAAGAGAGGCAGAGAGAGGCTGGGCTCACAGAGGCCCAGGAACATTCCTCTGTTCATTTTCTCTAAAGCTCCAATGTGAGGGGGCTCCAGGCTTTCCAACCTTGGAAGAGCAACATCACTAACAAACTCTGAGTAATTTAAGTCTGAGAAGCCAGTGGACATAGGAGGAGTCAGTGGACATGAGGGAGGGAGAGGGCTCACACTCACACACTCCATATCCTCACTTGTGCTGGACTTTTGTGTTGAAGAGTGAGTGGATAAAATACTGGATTTAATTATGATATTTTCATCCCTTTACACTGTCCTTAGCTCATCTTATCCTTCACATTTTTATTTCCCCCTTAAGCTTTCAGCTAGTAGACAAAGCACAAAAGAATCGAGTGTCCATCAATGCTTGGTCACAGTTCACAGTAGATAGTCAACAAAGTGTTGGGTGGATGAATGAAACACAGAAGCCCACCAATTAGCCCCCTCTACCCCTTGCCAGCTGAGGTATGGATTGCTTTCCCGAAGAGCCTGCATCATTTCTGGCTTGACACTTCACAGCCGAGGCCTGCGGGCTTCTGCCATCGGTGCTGGGTTGAGATTGCAGCTTGGAACAGACTAACGAAGACCTGCTTTCCATCCCTGTGCCGCATCAAATCTAAGATGAAACTGAAAAGGGATGCAGATAGCCAAGGAACACACTGAGAAACAGACAATTAACATAATTGACCACAAGTTAATTGTGTCTGACACACACAGAGCTTAGTCATTTAGCAAAGCTCAGGTAAGCCTTAGCTTTTGCTGCAGTACATCCTGGGTGTTCTTCCTGCTGTGGTGGAAAGCTCTGCCTGAATGAATGATCAGGGGTCAGGGGTGGGATGGGGGGATGGGGGGTGGGGGTGGGGGTGGGGGTGGGGGTGGGGCGAGACAGGGCACAGAGACTGATGCTCTAGTGTTGTTCCTGGGTAGCCTTTACCTCTCAAGTGTCAGACTGAGGCTTCTTGATGCAGAGAGCCTCCATCCCCTCCCTGTCCCATGGCTGAGAGCCCTGTGGTATGAGCAACCTGGAGACTCCGACTCTTGTACTTTCCAGGTTCCCTCCATGGGACATGTGTCTCCTGTGACACGCATGAGCAGTACCTCAGGGGAAACCCCATTCAGTGTCTACAGTCACTGCCTTGGTTCCTCAGGAATCCACTAGACAATGTTGAGTAGCTCTGCATGCCTCTCAAGTCCACCCTCCCATTCATCCCCACCCCTAACCTTATTTCCTAGAGTCAGCTTTTCAATGTTGCTGGATTCATCTCTTTTCTTTCAGCCTGGAATCCATTTTTCTTTTTCTCTTTTGCTCTATCTTGCCTTTTCTTCATTCTTGCTTTTTGGATCAACTCCATCCTGTGTTTTTTCCCCACCCTTATGGTCTCCAGTGAAGCCCTGTCTCCTGGAGGGATGCGCAGGCTCTCGGCCTCGTCGCTGACTTCTTCTCTAAGCCATATGTGGGGTCAAGCTGCAGTGACTTTGTCTCCCAAGGGACACTTGGCACACGTGGCAGCTGTTATCGGTGCTCACTTGCTAAGTTGGGGTACTGCCGGCATCCAGTGGCTGGGGACAGGAGTGCTGCCACAGATCTCACAGTCAGCAACACCGTTACCTGGTCCAAATACAGCTAAAGAGAGGGAAGGGTGTGAGACATGTCTGGGCTCCCCTGCAGGGCCTTGCTTTTTCAACCTGGCCAGGCACTTTACTCTCTACCTTGGCTCTCCAAGGGCAGTAGATGCCGATGAGTCTCAACTTGGAGAGCCTAATGATGTGCACACTCGCTGGCTCAGGTCCCTTCTCCACCATTGTTACTCAGTCACACCTGTGCCATATTGGCAGATTGAGCCCCAGTTCTGGAAGTCACTTCCTGAGATATCCAGACCTTTGACGTCTACTTTTCTCCAATCAACACGAAGCCTGGGTCCACCCCCCACCCCCCGGAAATAGTTTATTAAGCCAGTCTGCTCTGTCCACTTTTTCTCTGTCCTGGAAGTCACAGTTTTTCTTTTACAGCTAGTCCTATCTGACCTACATACTTCCCTGGTTTGTAGTCTTCTTAAAAATAGAATGTTTTATCAGTTCTTTGGGTATTTCATACATGCATGCAATGCGTTTTGATTACATTCACCACCCACTCCTCCCCTAATTCTTCCCAGACCCACCTCTACCCCTTCCCCTCCAGGTATTATGTGTTCTCTCTCTCTCTCTCTCTCTCTCTCTCTCTCTCTCTCTCTCTCTCNTCTCTCTCTCTCTCTCTCTCTCTCTCTCTCTCTCTCTCTCTCTCTCTCTCTCTCTCTCTCCTTTTATAACCCACCAAGTCCAGTTCAAACTATCTATATGGTCATGGGTGTGAGCCTACCCACTGGAGCCTGGTTGACACTCTGAGGGCTACACCCTTCAAGAAAACCAATTTTCTCACCCCCAGAAGCCATGGACTGTCGATGGCTCCTCTGCTAGTGGGAAGGGCTTGAGACCTCCCTCCACTCTGACAAACAACACTCTCCCTCTTCTCCAAGACTGTCAAAGGTCCGAGGGAATATAACTGGGGAAGAACAGTCCATTTGTGTCTTCCAAACATCACTCCTGGTGCAGGTGTGTGTGTGCCAGGTCTCCTAGCCTAGGAGACCCGTGTTGTGTGCTTCTAACCAGGGGTAGCTATTTTCCAAGGGATAAAGCTGGGTACCATAGCTTTTCCATAGGTGCTCATGAGTGAATCGTCCCTCCACTCGTCGAGGTGGGCGGTGTCTTCCTACGGACTCTCCCAGTTTCCCGTGGACTCTGAGCAGCAAGCACCGGGGCAGGTCAGCACCTGCTCACTGTTTTCCTGGTTAATCTTGTGTTTCATGGGAAAGATGCAGCTGTTAAATTCTTAATATAGACTGATATTAACAGCACTTGCCTGTGACAGAGTTGAGACTTTGCATATGCTCTCTTTAATAACGCTCTATGTTGCTGTTGGGAAGCCATCACTGGCGAACCTGTGCCGAGAAACCAATCACACCCGTCTTCCTGTGACCTCCTGAAGCCTTAAAAATGACAAGACATGTGCACTAAGCTTCAGAAAACCCCATTTTACTGTATTGTAAAGTCTGATCTTGCTAATTATAATTTGGCCATCCGTTTTCATTATACAAGTGGCAAAACACAATGAGATGGTTTCAGGTGTCAAGGAAAAATAATGACGTTTTCTTTCCATAAATCATGTGGAGAAAACCTTTTAGGGCTTTATATTCTTTTAATGGCTCTATAATTTAAAATTCCCAGTTATATCACTTTATCTTTATGAATGTGATTTTTAAAAAGCCGAACAGTGCTTGTTTTGTTATAAATTACAATTTTATGAGCATTAGAAATGCAGCCTTGCAAATTTCTGCTCATGTTTATATGTGAACATATTTGAGCACTAGCAGATGTTCTGTGATCAATAAGACACAATTTATATACATTATCTTGAAGTGTCCTTGGCTGGAAGTGTTGGTTGGCAATATTCAAATTATGGTTGAATATGAATGATAAAGATCAAGAAGAAAGTTGCTATCCACATGGCCCCTGTGGCAAGTTGTGTCTCAGCAGAAGTAGCTATTGATGGGAGTTAGCATGTTATGCTTACCACGACTATACAGACTGATGGCGCTGAGAGTTTAATGTTGCCCAAAGTAATCTTTGTGCTTGCTTCTAGGGCTATAAGATAGCTAGCAATCTTTGGTAAAGTTTGCTACCAGACTAAAATTAGACCAAGTAAAATAACTGAACTATCCCATTTCCCTTTGAAATTAGTAAATGAAATAGATGAAACTTTTCTTCTACCCTCTAGGAATGTCAACCAAGAATAGGGGCCAATATAATTTATTAATCAGCTTACAAATGTATTTATGTATGTATGTGCATGTATGTATGTATGTATATGTGTTTTACCTGCATGCATGCCTGGTGCCCACAAAGGCCACAATAGGGTGTAGATCCTCTAGGGCTGGAGTTGTAAACAACTTTAGCTGCCATATGGACACTGGAAATTGAACCCAGGTGCTCCGGAAGAGTAGCCAGTGCTCTTAACTGCTGAGTCATCTCTTCAGACACTATTAGGAGATTTTCCCTGCCTTCCCTTCCCTTCCCTTCCCTTCCCTTCCCTTCCCTT
>NC_034591.1:69946023-69952894 GCF_900095145.1 Mus pahari | reverse complement strand
TTTCTTTCTTTCTTTCTTTCTTTCTTTCTTGGTCTTTCTATATAGCCCTGGCTAGCCTTGAACTCATCACAGCAATCCTCCTGCCCCAGCCTCTTGAATGCTGGCATTACAGGAGTTCACCCCCAATCCTGGCTTAAATATCTTGGGTTTAGGTTACCATTTCATCTTAGTCTCCATCCTCAGCTGCTATTAGAACTACTTGAAGAACTTATATAGGACACAGAACAAGACAAAAAATATCCAAGCCAATTGTCTTGGGGCAGGGGAGAGTCTAGGACACTGGTATTTAAAAAGCAACAAACTGTCAAGTGAGCAAGTGTTTTCCATATGTATCTGAGAAACAGGACTTCTGATAATCTTGTTAAAGAGACCTTCAAGCTGTCCAGACTAGTTTGCAATTAAATCATGTCTATCATAGTTTTGCTTTAGCTAGAGTACAGGTAGTCCTTTAAAAATTAATCTCTGAAAGATAAAAAGAGGGTGTAGCTTCGGTTGCCCTGTGTGTGCTCTGAACCTTCACACACACAGCTGAGCCTGGCCCTGGGCATCTGGGGGGATCTGAGGTGGTCAGTCCATGGAGACGATGAGGCTTTGTGGCCTCAGTCATCATCCTTTCCCCCCTCTAACTCCTTGTGAAGTTCAGTGGCATTTCTGAGAGACTCTCAGAGTGACAAGAAGCTATGGTGGTATTGAATCTAGGAAATCAGGTGTTGAGTGACAACTCTGCTTCATGCTAGTCCTGACTAAGGACTGTGACCTTGGCCTGGGAACAGGTTTCTGATGTACAGAATCTCGGCTCTGTGCAAACCCTAATGTTCTGCCGAGAAATCAGATCCCTGCTCAGATACAGAATGCACCACCTGACTTCTCTGAGTCTCAGTCTTAATATATTTTTTGTCTGTATTTTTTATTTTAAAAAATTTATTTATTTGTTTGTTGACATCCCAAACGCTGTTCCCCCTCCCAGTCCCTCCCTCACAGAATACCTTCCCCCCCCACGCTTCCATTCCCTTCTCCTCTGAGAGGGTGGGACCCCTCCTGGGTACCCTCCCATCCTGGCACATCAAATCTCTGCCAGATTAAGTGCATCCTCTCCCACTGAGGCCAGACAGGGCAGCCACGAAGATTGAATTGCCTGTCTGCTACATATGTGCCTGAGGCCTCATTCCTGACTATGTCTTAGGAACAGGGGACTCTGATATCTTTCCATCCCTACAAGGTGTTTGTGAAGGCTAAACGGATGAGGTGAAAACATGTTCTCTCTCTCTCTCTCTCTCTCTCTCTCTCTCTCTCTCTCTCTCTCTCTCTCTCTCTGAGGAAAAATATGTCACAATCTTATCACAGTCCTTTAAACATTTTAATCAATACACAAACTGAGTCCGGGGTGGGCCGGAGAGTTGTTGGCTCAGGAGTTCAGAGTGCTTTCACTCTTGCAGAGGACCTGGTTTGATTCCCAGCACCCACATGGTAGCTCACAACCATTTGTAACTCTAGTCTCAGGAGATGTGACGTTCTCTGACCTCCTCAGGCACCAAGCTCAGCATGTAAATGGTATATAGACATACAGGCAGGCAAAATACTCATATGCATAAGATAATAAAATAGATATAGTAAGCTATAAAATTGGTATGGAGTTATTATGGCTATGATGTGGTGTTTTGACACATGTGTGTATTATGCAATGTTTAGATCAGGGTAAACATTCTTTTTTAAAATTGAAGTATAATTATATCCTTTTCCTCTTCTCTTTCCTCCAACTGATCCTTCCCATATACTCACCCTTCTTCCTCTGGAATTCATGGCCTCTTTTTCTGTAATTGTTGTTGTTACATATACACAGGAATACCTACATATAAACATAATTTGCAGAGTCCATTTGGTGTTGCTCGTATTATATGATCTCAGCATGGAACACTGGTGTTGGATAAGCAATCAAACAGGCTCATCCCTGTGGAAGACTGTTTCTCCCATCTCCATACTCATTACTTATCGGGAGTTATGGAGTTACTTTCCTGAGTGTCCCCCCCCCCCATGAGAGTTCCCCCCTTCCCTGTTGTCTATCTACTGTGGAGTACTTATTCAGGCCGTGTTTAGGCAGCCATGTTGTTGAGGTATCACTTTTTGGAATGTGTGGTATACAGTTGTCATGCATGGCTACCCTCCTCTGCAATAGCTCACTTCCTGCTCCTGTCTACGTGTGTCTAATACCCCCTGAAGAGTCTCTCCCTCTGTCTGGGTAACTATCGTTCCTAATTCAGATAGCCACAAGACTGGCTTTTAAAAATTCCAGGCACACAGTGCTTATCTTCCTGTGCCTGGCTTAGAGCGTTTAACTTTAAACACATTGATTTCTGGCTTCACCATTGTTGTCACAGATAATAAGATTTCATTTTTTTTTTGATGGTTTAATATTCTATTGTGGACAGACAACACATTTTCTTTAATCATTTGCCAGTTGTTTCCATTTCTTGGCTACTGTGACTGTGACTGGTGCTGAGCTGAAAGAGGAGTGAAATATTTCTCCGACATGTTGTTTTTATTTCCTTTGGATACATATGCAGTAGTGGACTGGTATGTCATGTGGTTACTTTCAGCATGTTGACAGCCCACCATGCTGGTTTCATAATGGCTGGGCTTATGTTCCTATCTGCAAACAGTATGTGAAGGTGCCCTTCTCAGCTCCCCGGCAGATATCTTTTGTCCTCTTGATAACAGCCTTTCTGAGTGAGATGGTATCTAACCATGGCTTTGATTTGCATTTCTACGATGGATAGTAGTGATATGGAGCGTTTTAAAATATAACCGGTGACTATTTGTATGTCTCCATTTTGACAACCCTCTGTAAAGTCTACTGACAGTTTTTTTTACAGCTAGGTTATTTGTTTCTTCATTTGTTCGTTCATTTGTTGTTCGTTCATTGTTCCATTGCTATTGAGATTGGAGATCCTTATATGTAGTGTTAGCACCTTGTCAGATCTGTGCTCTGCAAATCTTTCTCCTACCTTGAAAGTCACCTTTCTGCTGTGTTGACTGTGTTCTTTTCGGCAGGGAGCCTTCGGAGTGTAAAACAACCCCATTTGTCTATTTTGCTTTGTTTCTCGTTGCTTATAAAGTCTTGTTCAAAAAAAGGCCCATTCCACTTTGATTCTTCCTGTTTTCTTCTGGTGTTTTCATAGTTTCAGGCATTACATTTTAGTCTTTAATATATTTTTTGGCCAATATTGAAAGGCTTGTTTCCCCCACTGTGTGAAGGCACCTTTCTGAAGACTCTCTGTAAGTCTGAGTTTGCTCCTGGCTGCTTCTCTCTTCTGTCTGCTGGGGCCCTCTCTCTGTCTGTTTTTCTGCCAATATTATCTGTTTTGGTTAGCTTTGTAGTATATTTTGAAGTCAAGAAGTTTAGTGCTGTCTGCTTTGTTCTTTTTGCTCAAGATTGTTTTGGGGAAGATCATGAGAGTCAGAGGATGGGGATGTCTGTTCCACGATAGACTCTTCTAAAGAAATGGGGAGGATATGGGGTGGGAGGAGGGGTCAGTCTGGGAGCACGGGGAGAGGGAGCAGGCAGTGATGAGCAAGAGACATTGTATGAAATTCTCAGAGAATTATTTATTTTAGGATTTTTGTTCTCTGAAAAATGGTGTTGGGTATTTTGATCAGGATTGTAATAGATCTGTAGATTACCTTGGATCATTGCAGACATTTCCACGATATTGATTTAATTTTTTGTCAATTTATTTAATCAATATTTGCAGTTTTATTGTAGAGTTTTTTCAACTTGCTGGCAAAATTTATCCATAGGCACTTTACTATAATTATTTTGTAGCATCATAAAAGAGATTACTTGCTTTGGTTTCTAGTTTAGATACTTCACAACTATGGAATAGCAACCTTAGTGATTTTTGTATATGTTTATGTATACATTGTATATGTTTTGTATCTTGCAACTTTCCTGAGTTATTTATTGAAAGACTATTTGATTTTTTTGTTTATCCAATAGCTTCTGGCTAGAGTTTCCTTTTAAATCTATGACTAGTCATGTCATCAGCAGACAGTGACCATTTGACTTGCTGTTTTCCAATATAGACACCCCCTTTTCTTTCCTTTCCTAATTAATCTGGCTAAGACCTTTAGTACATGAGAACAGCATTCTTGCCATACTCCATACAGAGGTTTTCAGCCTCCCCATGTGCTACAGTGCCGGCTTCTATTGCTAGTGTATACCCTTTGCCGAGGCATGCATCATTTCTATCTGATTCGACACAAGTTTTTATTTTGTTTTTAATCGTGAGGGGATCTTGAAATTTGTCACCTGAATTTCTGCATCTGTTGAGGTGAGCATATGGATTTTGTTGATCTTGTATAATGTATTTATTGGTTTGTCCCTGGGATGACTTTCACTCCACCATGTGAACAACCTTTCTTAGGATGCTGGATTCAGACAGATTTGTTTGTCTATCTTCATGGTGGATACTGGCCTAGTGCTTCCATTCTTGCTTACATTTCTACCTATACAGTTCAGGGCATTAAGCACATGCACACCGTTGGGCAGCTATCCATATTTCCAGAGTGAAGCTATGGCTACTGCACACTAACATCCCGTGGCTCCTTTTCCCCGGCCCCTGGCAACCACTTGTCCGTGATTGTCTGAGTCCAGCTTTCACATATAAATGGAACCATACAGTAGTTACCCTTTTGTGATTGGCTTCTTCTTGTGATGACCTCATGGTTCACTCACGTGTGTTGCCGCATGGCTCAACATCCTTTCTTTTAAAAGGTGAATAGCCTCTTAGATTGTTTAGCTGTATGCATCTGAGTTTGTTTGTCTCATTGATCTGTTTATGGACATTTGCATAGTCTCTACCTTCTGGTTACGGTGAAGAGTGTTGCTATGGACACAGATTACAAACATTTCTTTGAGTCCATTTTCTGTTTAGAAGCGTCACTGCTGGATCATATGGCTGTCAGGGTTCACTTTTCTAGAAGCTTCCATATTGCTCCCTAGAACCTATAGCAGTTAACATCCTGCCAGTCTGTGCCCAAGGACTTGTTTCTCTACATTACCACCAAAGTGCATCACCTTCTGTTTGTTACTCTCGGAAAAATACTAGGCACTGACAGGTACGAGGCAGCAACTCAGCGAAGATTTGCTTTAGTGATGGTGAAGACCGTCTCATGTGTGGAAGGGGTGGGAAGCATTTTATGCCATAGATATAGCTGCAGTTTGGGGATGACAGAGAAGTTCCAATGTGGTGATTACTTTGTTCAAGAAATCTTACAGGTTCCCACCAGTTGCTTCGAGAGTAAGCCCTGTTTTCTTGTGGAGTGTGAATGAGCTATACAAACAGAGAACTGAACCGTACAGCGGGAAGAGCCGCAGCTTTTGACTTATTCTCCTCATCCATAAAATCGAGGCACAGTCCTGCCTCGCTGAGTTGCCTCAGTGATGAAGGGAGGCGATGCATCTCACATCCTTAATGGATACAGATGCTCCTCCATTGTGATGGGGTTACTGCTTGGGAGACCCTTTGTAAATGGAAACGATCATGGGTGGAAAATGCATGTCATGTACCTAGCCCACCGATCCTGAGCTATCAGCCACCCAGCGTACCATGGAACATTAAAAAAAAAAAAATCAATTAAAATTCAGAGCACAATTTCTGCTGGTTGGCTATCACTTTCAAACCTCTGTCAGGCTGAGAATCATTAAGTTGAACCATTGCACATCGGAGCTCATCTGTATACAAGATGTAGTCACTGTTATTTCTCCTTACAGTGGGTGGAGCATCACATGATGCTTCTGAGAGGAGATGGGACCTGGGCAGGTCAAGAGAGGCAAAGGAAGAGATAGAGAGAGTACTCTGAGGGTAAGAGGACATTGGTGCAGGCATGAATCATGCTAATGTGCCTGGAGATCTTGCTCACAGTGTGGACACAGTGGGAGGTCAGGTTGGGAGGGCTGTTTGAGACCAGAGGTCAAGTCCATCAAGTGTGAGCTTTTGAAGGCAGTGTGGGACCACCGAAAGTTCTGTGTTGGGAATGATGGGATCAAAGGCAGCCTGTGTTTATTGTTCTTCTAGACAGGCATGCCCCACAGACTGTAATATCAGCGCTCCATCCCCAGACTTTGATCTTGACCATTACTGATGTTTACCATCTGGGGAGTACCTTGGATATTTACAAAGTGCCATGCAATCGGTTTCATTAGCTGAGAGATAAGATTAATTAGATGAATAAGGCAAGTCAGGTCGGGACATGGCCTTGAGAACTCAGGCAGGAGAGCAAGCTGCTCTGAGGCTGGGGTGGGATGGTGGTTCTTTCTCTCTGAGTATCTCCGAGTCGTGGCCTCTGCCTGGACTGCGCAGAACAGCACAGGAGACTCCCTGGGGAAGCCCTGGATCCTGCCTTGGAGATCAGCCTCCTCTGGGAGGGTTGGAAGTGTGTGCTCTACAGTTCCCGTGGAAGGCCCCCCGCATAGGAGCAAAGCGGCTCTGAGGGAAGCCCGGAGTTGTCATCTATCCTACTATACCTTAGCATATCTGACAGAGAACGACTGCTCTGCCTTCAGCGGAAATCAATGCAAGCTTCCCAGCGCTTCTGCTACTTAACCAGTGCTGGTTTTCTCAGAGACAGGGCTTCCTCCTCCATTCAGGGTTCTGATCACTTAAGGTAAAAGAGTTTGTCTTGAGAAGTGACTATCAGTGTACTCTTGGAAAGGGAAACAGCACTGGGTTCCTGGGCGTACACTTACGCTATTTATTTATTTATTTATTTATTTATTTATTTATTTATTTATTTATTTATTTCCGCGCGCGCGCGCGCGCGCGCGCGCACACACACACGCACACACACACACATGTGTGTGTGTGTGTGTGTG
>NC_034591.1:69922335-69945572 GCF_900095145.1 Mus pahari | reverse complement strand
TTTTTTTTTTTTTTTTTTTAATGTGTGTAGTGGCTGGAGATACGGCCCAGTGGTTAAGAGCACTGGCTCCTCTTCCAGAGGACATAGGTTTGATTCTCAGCATCTACATTGCAGTTTGAAAGCATCTGTAACTTCAGCCCCAGAGGATGTGGCACCTTCTCTGGACCTCAGATAAACATGCAGACCAAACATCTGTAATCTTAAAATAAAAGTAAAGAGGAGAATTGCTGAGTCTATATGTGTGTGTATGAAGTGTATGAATGCTTGATTTGTGTGTTTGAGGTGCGAGTGTGCCGTGGCGCATGTGTGGAGGTCAGTTCTCTGCTTCCACATCTGGGGCTCAAATGTAGTTCATTAAGCTTCCAAGGTAAGCACCTTACCTGCTGAGACATCTCACTAACTCCTCGGCTTATACTGTTACACAATTCTATACTTCAGTTGGTAGAAGACCCAACCTAACTAAATAGATATTTTAACTTAAAGCGTCACTGTGATGACTAACACACTTGTCCACTTACCGTTGCTCTGGAGAGCTCTGGAGTTTTCATATCTTTAGACTACAAATGGTTATACATGTGCTGAAGGACTTCCAAGCGCCAGCCATTCAAGGCTCCTTCCTACAAATGGCGCGCTTTGGGGTACGCTTATACTCTCATAGCTCAAAAAAAAACCAGAATCTAGTGTACTTATTCCGTGCAGAAATAGATTTTATAGAAGCAATTTTAAAAAATGTTACAAGGGCCAAAGAAGAAAAAGATGAGAGGGGCCACTGCCATGTTCAGGCTGGCACGGCAGTCTAACCGCTAGCCCCTGCTCTCAGCTCAACACAAATGAACTCAGTGGCGTCTTTGGAGGTCCTTTGTCTTGTAATGTTAACTCAAGACATTTAAAAAGAGTCTTATAGGTTCTCTGCGTATATATTATGGCTTCCAGTTTTGTGTTTTTATTTATGTATTCCTGTGTGTGAGAGTGTGTGTCTCGGCGTCTATATGGATTTCTTGAGCTTTTTCTTTGGCTCGTTTTCCTGTTTGGTAGTTTTGTCCTATTCTGATTTGTTTGTTTTATTTTATTTTACTTTATTATTATTCCTTTGAGAATAATAATTTCCAGGAGAGACAGAGAATGTGTGGGTCCTGATTTGATGGGGAGGGATTGGGAGGAGTGGGGGCGGGGAGACCATAATCAGGATATATTGTATGAAAAAAACCTTCTATTTTTAATAAAAGAAAAAAAAAAAGCCATAGGAATTTGTTGCTCATGGTCACAGTGGGTCACAGCACCAGGCTGGTAACTGAAGAGGGAAAATTTGACCTTACTGTGAAACACCACAGCTGTTGAAGCCCCAAATGTCTTTCTTATCAAGAACTACGGAGGGCGTGTGGTGGAGGGGCGGGTTGTTTCTGGGATATGCGACCAGGCTTAAAGCCCTGGGAAATAGGAGAAAGCAGTAGAACATGCAAGAAGGTTGCCAAAGCAACTGCCAGGGAAGCACGGAATGAAACGAACCCTATACCCATCTCTCACATGACGTCACAGAGGCATGCTGGAGCAAGTGTGAAATTCAAGCCTTATTGCAGGACCACAGTTTGCTCGCACGTATTACCCTGGGGGTGGCTGTCAGATGGCACACAGCCCCCAAGTCTAATTAACTTCCTTGGCTTTGATTAATACTTACCAGCTCACGATTTTAAAAATGAATAGTCCGGACCCTTCTTCTTTGGTGGTGTTTCAAAAGTGGCTGCCCGTTCCTGCTCCTCTCAGAAAGGGTGATCTGACCAGCAGGCAAATGAAGGACAAAAGAGGTGAGAGGCACAGCCCCTCCCCCTCCTACTTGCACCTCACCTCTGATCCCTCTGATCTCATTATATATCCATATGCTCCATGACTGTGATCTCTATTGGACAGCCCATGGCTCTGCAGTTCCCATTCACACTGTGTTCTGGGGATCATTCCTTCCTTGTCACCTCAGCCCTGGGTGTATGTCCCACTCTGACTGTTGTCAGGGTTTCACTAATCCTGATTTTAGTAACACCCCCAATTTCTGTGATTAATTTTATCCTCACTAAGTCCATCTTAGGTGTCAACTGCTGATGTTTCTAAAAGATGTCAAAATCCCTCACCAAGATGAGTTAGTTATTTACTACTAAAAGGGAAAGGTTCTCATGGGGTCTTGGTGGTGTCTCAGAACAGAGTTAGAGAATCTGGGGTCTGAGTGTTAAGTGGCTTAAGGTGGGTCTGTTAGTTAAGGTCCCTGATTAGACTTGGGCACCACTTATGAGGAAACTGTTTAGGGCTGGTGGACATAAGCAAGAGGGAAGAGTTTTCAAATAAGATCTGATAAATGGTTATTTGATAGGAGAGCAGGTTTGTCCAGATGAGTCACATACTGTCCTAAAAAAACAGAACCAACAGGATGTGTGTGTTTGTGCATGAGTACATGCAGGTATGGATGGCAGAAGGAGGGAGACTGAGAGATTTTTGAGAAAAGGGCTCACACTGTTAAGTTGTAAAGTGTCATAGCTGCTGCTGGACAGGAAGAGCTAAGACGGAAGTTGTGGTATGGAGACGGCCTTCTGAAGAATTGTTCCTCATGGAGGCCAGCCATTTCCTGGAAGTTCTCAACTGGTTGGCTGAAGCCCACCTTCATTACACATCTATTTTACTCAGACACCACTGGGTTAAATGATAATCTCATTAAAAATAATTTGTATGGCAACATGCATAGGTGTTTGAACAAATTACCTGTGTACTAGGACCTAGCCATGAATGAGGAGAAAATATTTGCAAAGCATACACCAGATAAAGGACTTATATCTAGAGTATAAAGAACGCTCAACAATAAGAAAAATACAACCCAATAAAAACAGACAAAAGATTTGATCAGACACTTCACAAAAAATTCTCAGTAGCATTAGTCATCAGGGAAGTACAAAATAAAACCACAATGAGATACCATCACACATCTATTAGATCAGCAATATTTAAAAGGTCGACCTTGTCAAGTGTTAGTAAGGATGGTAGAGGAACCTGAACTCTCTGGCACAGCAGATGGGAGCATAAAATGGTACCAACACTTTGGAAAAGAGTCTGAAGTGTACTTAAAAGTTGGTGTCTTATTTTCTTCCCCAGTTGCTTTGGTAAAATTCTCTGAAAAAAGAAACTTAGAGGGAGGTTTATTTTAGCTCACAGCTCGAGGTTACAGTCCACCACTGAAGGGGAGTCATAGAAGCAAGAGCACAAGACAGCTGTTCACATTACATCCACATAAGCAAGTAGAGCATTGAATGCGTCTTGCTTGTTCTCAGCTAGGTTCCTTCACTCTCACACAGTCCAGGATCCTCCAGGCCCAGAGTCTAGGGAATGGTGCCACCCACCGTGGTCAGGTCCTACTAATGTAATCAATACAACCCCCTATAGGTGTGCTTACAGGTCCTGCTTCCAGGGGATTTTAGGCTTCCTCAAGTTGACAATTAGTGCTAACCTTCACAGCTAGACACATATCATATGGTCCAGTCACTTTAGTCATGTATTTACCCCAAATAAAATGAAATATATGTTCCTAAGGGACATCTGTGATTGTTTATAACCATCTTTTTGGTCACAGAGCTTTTATTTTATTTATTTTTTTCTGTTTGTGACCTTTTCTTTCCTGAGAAATTTTGATATGGCCCTGGGTATGTAGAGATATAGAATAGGCATATAAATTAAAGATTTACTGATAATAAATTATAAATTTAACTTAGGACTTGGGGGATGGCTTGGTCAGTAAAGGGTTTGACTTGCTTGAGGACCTAGTTCCATCTTAAAAAAAAAAATCCATGTAGAAATTCTGGGCATAGCAGTGCACACTTGTAACCCCCCAAAAATACAAGTCCCTGAGGAGATGGGGACAGGAGACCACCTGTGACCTGTTGGCCAGCTAATCTGGCCTAACTATGGAGATCCTGTCTCAACAGAAATGGATAACATACCTGGGGTTGTCCTTTGACCTCCACATGTACATGCTCACATGTGTACACGTTTGCCCATGTATGTCCGAGTATGCACATGTGCACACACATACACACACACACACACACACACACACACCTGAACACATACAAACAGATATGCATTTAAAAATAAATTTTAAATATTTTGTATTTATATGATTTTACCATTGTGTCAAAGATGAAGGTGAATTTGTATTAGGTAGATTTGATTGTTTATATTTATATGAAGAGTTGAAATCCTGGTAGGATAATTAATACTGCAGGACAAACCATTACCTCCTTTTCCAGAGTTGATTGACAGTTTGATTTTCCATTTGTTAATTGTGAGAATGCATTTTGTGTCAATATATAGCACAAAGTGGCAGGCATCTGTTTAGGGCCATTTTAGACATTCTGTCTTATGTCCAAGTCTAAAATCACCTAACTAATGATATTTTATGAAACTCAAATCAACAACTCAATTAGAAACTTAAAAAAAAACAAAACAGTGTGAGCTGTTCACCTGCGGAGGAATGACAGGAAACAGTGATTACCGAGTTTTGTTTTCTTCTAGAAACCATGATGTTTCTGTACGAGCAGAAACCGGTTGTGAAAACATGGTGTTTCATGCATAAGATAATCTTGGAGAGGAACCGTGGTGTTTTGAGGGTGCTTGTTGGTGGGTTAGCATGCACAGTATCAGGTGCCCATGTCCTCTGTTTGGAACAAGATGCCAGTGGGGGTCATGTGACACAACATGGCTGAGGGTGCTGTCTGAAGCACTTCAAATTCCCTTCACATTTTATTTTGAATTGTTAGTTGTTGTGTGTTCAGCAACCTTTTCTTCTTGACATGTTCCCCAAATCCTCACATTTGTGGGTTCACAACTCATAGTTTAAGAGGCCTGCTTTCGGACAACCCAAATGTCCACAGTGAGTAGCTGGATAAATGAGCCACCATGCCTGTACTCTAGTATACAGGCACGGCCGTGGGCTTCCAGGAAACGATTCAGAAGCTCAAAGGAAAAATGGGCCTAAAAACTAAACCCTGCAATTAGGACCTAGAATACAGATTTCATCTAAATAAAACTTGTAAATGCAAAGCAATTTACAGAGACAGAAAATAGGTCTGTGGTTGTTTGGGAATGATGGGAGCAAGAAGGTGGGAAGACCCTTGAAAACCTTCAGCATGGAGGGTGTGCTGCCTGTGGAGATGGTTTCATGAAACACAACCATATATCAAAACTTTGGTCAAATTATACATTTTAAATGTGAGTAGCTTACATTTCAGTTTATACCCCTTCCCTAAAAAGTTGACAGTAAGTTTCTTTTTGCCCAGAACAATTTTCTTCCCACAATTAGAACCATTGCTGGTAAGCCCTGCTCTACTCCCCACTCCCCACCCTGGGTGACAAAAGACCTCTCCTCTTCTGACTTCAGTTTGAGAGCTTCTCACTACTGGCTGGCTGGCTAGCACAGATCGGGGCTGAGAGAAATGGAGAAGAAACGGATTGGGGTATCATTAAAGCTATGGGCAGAGGACAAGAAGGATAGTCACACCCGAAGCACTCTGGTCCCTGGACAGGCTGTTGTTCTCAGAACAAAGACATGTTGAAGAGACAAAATCTTGCCTGTGCACTGCAGCTGTTCCCACGCCTTCCTTCATTTGATCTTTATATTAGATCAGAGCGGTGGGGATTAGTACCTCCGTTCTCCAGCACAGGATACCGAGCACTCAGGAGAGTAGGTAATACACCCACCACACTGGGCTAACAGTGTCCTCTCAAGTTCTATCTGTCAGCTTGGCTAGGTTTCTTACACTGTGAGTTTTGACTCCATATGGTCACATAACCGAATGGGGCCAAATAGGTTAATGATAGTAAAAAGTTTTGAATGCTTGATAACCAAAAGGTAATTAAAAGTCAAACCTGTGATGACTCCCAGGTACTGCTAGCAGCCTGCTCATCCACGCTGCATGGATACTTTACTGCAGCCTCGGTTTCCAAAAGTGAGCACAGGCACCTCGCATGTCCATGTCATCATGACACGCAACGCTAACCAACACTTCTTGAAACTCCTGGCCCAGGCTGGAGATTATTGCATGTTGGGAACTGCAGATGAATTTTTAACATGGGATTTGACAGAATAATTTCTGAAATGGCCCTAAATCTACTTCTGCCACTTTATTCCACCAATTTACAAATCATTTTATTTTATCTACATATTTATCTCAGCATTGATGTTTATAAAATCAGAATATCAAACAAATTTGACAGACACTGAAGATGGACTAATCTTGCAATCTCAAACATTTGGTCAAGATTTAATCCTTTATATGAAAATATCCACAAAAATCTTATTAGTATGCAAATTTTGTAATTGTTAATCAATTATAGAATTACATGTGTATCCAAGAATTCTCTGAAGATAAAGTCTTTCTTATTGGCAAATGTGCAGGCAAATGTTTACCTGCTTTATATAAATTTACACCCAGGGTCACATAAAAAGAAGCTATGAGTGGGGGCTGGTGAGATGGCTCAGTAGGTAAGAGCACCCGACTGCTCTTCCGAAGGTCCAGAGTTCAAATCCCAGCAACCACATGGTGGCTCACAACCATCTGTAACAAGATCTGACGCCCTCTTCCGGAGTGTCTGAAGACAGCTACAGTGTACTTAAATATAATAAATAAATAAATTTAAAAAAAAAAAAAAAAGAAGCTATGAGTGAAAATTTCTTTTATTGAGTGTGTATATCTTTAAATTTTATTATAACTTAAAATAACTTTTTTCATACAATATATAACTTAAAGCCCATTCCACAAGATAGAACCTATACCTGACACAACTTGGGTGACCAAGAACCTGAGACTAGATAGCCCTGGGACCTAGGAAAAAAACAAATAATGCTACTTTTAAAAAGGCAGTGATAAAATGACTTCTAGTGATATTCTGCTAGACTCATACATAGATCAGTGCCTTGCTCAGCCATCGCAGAGAAGCTTCCTCCTGCAGCAGACGGGAACAAATGCAGAGACCCACATCCAGACATTATACTGAGAGTGAGAGACTCACCCAGCCCTCAAAGGGATCTCCTCATCCAATCCCTGCCCTCAAAGCTCAGGGAACCCCGTGGAAGAGGAGGAGCAAGGGTGTAAGAGCCAGAGGGGACGGAGGAGACCAGGAGAACAAGGCCCTCTAAACCACCGTCATCCAAGCTCATACGAACTCAGAGGCTGAAGCAGCACACGCACGCGGGGCCTGCACAGGTCTGCGCGACATCCTTTGTGTATATAGTATGGCTTCTAGTTCAGTGTCTTTATGGGATTTCTTAATGTACAAATGAGTGTGTCTCGGGTTCTTGTGCTTTTTCTTGGGTTCTATTCCTTGTTTGCCTGTCTTATCCAACTTCAATGTAATAGTTTTTGTTTTATCTTATTATAGGTTATACTATTATATACTTATGAATGAATGAATGAATGAATGAATGAATGAATGAATGAAAACCAAGCCACTATGGTAAAGGTTAACAACTGAACTGAACCTGTACACACCGGGAGTGGGAAAATCAGTTTTCTCCAATAGAGTGTCACTGGATACATCAACCACTCCATGAGAAGTCTAATGTTCAAGAGTAGTTGACCAACATAGAATTGGACTCCGTAGTTTTTTCTTGTGTGTGATTTTATTTGGTTACAGTTTGGAGATTTGCTTTGGTTTTTTTGGGGGAGGGTGTGGCTTTTTATTTTGTTTTCTTGGTTTGGGGGGGCATTGTTGTATTGGGTTTTTGGTTGATTTTGGGGAAAGAACTTAAAGTTGAGTGGGTCAGGAAGAGGAGAGGATCTGGAAGGACTTGAGGAAGGGGAAGAATATGATGATCAAAATATATGTAAACTTAAAAATGTTTTAAACAGTAAAAAATGTAAAAACAAAAAACTATTTTTGTACACTATTTTCTGATTATGGCTCCCCTCTCCCACATCCTCCCGGATTCTCCCCACCTTTAACATACCCAACTCCACCACTTCTCTCTCAGAAAACAAACAGGTGTATTAGAAAAACAAAAAGAAACAAATATGAATGAAAACCCCAGCAACAACAAAGAAAAAGCACAAGAAGAACATATTCCCTCAGTCACACATACACACAGACCCCAAACCCATTACAATACAAAATCCAAAGCCATAATACACAAGCAAAGGACCTGTAAGGTTTAAAAAAATTCTTCTAAAGTACTATAGCATTCATTGTGTGTTGGCTGTCTTCTGCTGGACATGGGGTTTGCCCTTAAATATGGTTTTTACATCCAGTGAGATGCTATTGGAGAAAATTAATTTTCCCTTTGAGGGTGGTTATCAATTAGAGATAGCTTCTTGGTCAGGCATGGGGGCTTGCATCTACTTCCCCTCTCATAGCTGAGGCCCCATCTGGCTTGAACCTGTTCAGGCCCTGTGCATGCTGCCACAGTCTCTGTGAGCTTACTTGTGTGTCAGTCCTGTTGTATCTGGAAGGTTCTGTTTCCTTGGTTTCTCTGGCTCTTACAAGCTTTCTGCCTCACCCACAGCTCCCTGAGCCCTGAGGGAAGGGGTTTGATGATGCCACCCACTTGGGACAGAGTGTTCTAGGTCTCTCTGTATTAGTTCCCATCTACTGCAGGAGAGTGCTTCTCTGATGATGGCTGACTGGAAGTTGTTTATTGTTATGTTTCTTTAATAAAGCAATAGTAAACATCTTTTTATTAGGCCATAATAATTGTACCCCATAGCAAGTTTCCTCATGACAATGTCAGACATGCGTGTGATCATAGTCACTACCCCGGTTTCCCTCTCCGGTCTCCCCGCCCACTTTCTTTCATCACCTTTCATATCTCAAACAGCCTCCCTTTAAAATGTCTTATACTCTCGATTCCACATATGAAACAAAACAAAATGAAACAAAACACATGAGTTTTCACTTACCATGATGATCTCTAGGCACACCTATTTTTTTTTTTTGCAAAGAACATAATTTCATTCTTTGTGGATAAGTAATTCTTCACTATGTATAAGAGCACACATAAATGCATGTGCACACACATACTCATGCATATCATGCTTGCTCTCTCTCTCTCTCTCTCTCTCTCTCTCTCTCTCTCTCTCTCTCCTCTCCCTACTAGAATCAGTAAATTTAACAACAGTGTAGGAGACATGACCAATAGGCAAAGTCATTCAGAATGTGTGTGTGTATGCGTGTGTGCGTGTGCGTGTGTGTTTGCCTGCACACACATGTGCATATTGCTGAAGGTGGGACCCAGAGTCTTGCATGTGTTGGGCAAACACCATCCCCCTCAGCTACAGCCCTGACCCCCTACAGCTTTGTTCTATTTTTGTGCTTTTCTCTTTTCTATAGTCAGATTATCATATCTTTTGTGACTAAAAATGATTTCATTTAGTGTACTTTACTTGATGAATTCTTTCCTTTTCTTTCTTTTTAATCTGACTGCATGTGCTAGACTTCTAGTATAGTGTTGGATGGAAGTGGGGGCAACATATAGACTGTCTTGTTCTGGATCTCAGGGATGCACTCAGTGTTTCAGAATTAAATATGGTGTTTTCATTAAACATATAATTGTTTGGATATGTCCTCTATCTGTCTGAGAAAGGTTCCTTCTATTCCCAGTTCTTTGACAGTTTGCTTAATTATTTTTATTGGTTTGTGAGACAGTTTCACTATATAGCTTAAAGTGACCTTGACCTTGTGTTAATGCCTCTGCCCCAGTCTCCCAGATGTTGGTGCCACATCTGGCAAGGGCTCTCTTTTTCTTTTCTTTTCGTTTCGTTTCTTTTCTCTTTTCAAAGCGCTGATCAGAAGATTGGTTATTTATACAGAATAATAGAATGAATTTACAACTGCACTCAGTGTGGCGGGTTTTATTTTCAGTCAGGAATGGATGCTTGAGTTTTGTCAAATGCTATTTCTTACACATGCTGAGATGATCATATGCTTTTTATTTTTAACTTTTCTGTTATAAAATGTACTGATTTAATTACAGTTTTAAATGTCAATGTATTCATTTAATTTTGTACATATGTTTGTATGTATATGTGTGTGCATGTATACCTGGCATGGATGCAGAGGTCCCAAGACAACCTGTGGGAGTCAGATCTTTCTCTCCCATGGTGTGGGTACTAGGGATCAACTCAAGTCCTTATGTTTAGTAGCAACCACTCTTACCCACTGAGCCATCTTGCTGGCCCCTGAACCTGTATTCCTGGCATAAACATCTCTTGGTTGTGATGTAATATATTTTTAGTGTAGTATATGATTAAATTACATGGTAATACTCAGCTAGAATGAGTTGTGAGTTAATCTTTCTGATTCAACTTTCTTTTTATTTTTTATTTTATTTTTTTTTTAGTTTTTTGTTTTATTTTTTTCTGATTTTATTTTTTATTTTTTTATATTTCTTTCCCCCCAATTTTTATAAGGTATTTACTTCTTTTACATTTTAAATGCTATCCCCAAAGTCCCCTATACCCTCCCCCACCCTGCTCACCTACCCACCCACTCCCCCTTCTTGGCCCTGGTGTTCCCCTGTATGGGGCATATAAAGTTTGCAATACCAAGGGGCCTCTCTTCCCAATGATGATTGACTAGGCCATCTTCTGCTACATATGCAGCTAGAGACACGAGCTCTGGGGGTACTGGTTAGTTCATATTGTTGTTTTACCTATAGGGTTGCAGACCCCTTCAGTTCCTTGGGTAATTTTTCTAGCTCCTCCATTGGGGACCCTGTGTTCCATCCAAAAGCTGACTGTGAGCATCCACTTCTGTGTTTGCCAGGCACTGGCATAGCCTCACAAGAGACCGCTATATCAGGGTCCCTTCAGCAGAATCTTGCTGGTGTATGCAATAGTGTCTGCGTTTGGTGGCTGATTATGGGATGGACCCCTGGGTGGGGCAGTTTTTGGATGGTCCATTCTTTCGTCTCAGCTCCAAACTTTGTGTCTGTAACCCCTTCCATGGGAGTTTTGTCCCCAATTCTAAGAAGGGGCAAAGTCTCCACATTTTGGTCTTCCTTCTTCTTGAGTTTCATGTGTTTTACACATTGTATCTTGGGTATTCTAGGTTTCAGGGCTAATATCCACTTATCAGTGAGTGCATATTATGTGAGTTCTTTTGTGACTGGGTTACCTGTTGAGTTGCCAGATAAAATATATGATTCCTGATTAAACTCACATTCTCCATGAGCACGAATAACACTTTAATATAAATGTATCCTATGCAACATTAATAAAATATTATATAAAATAACAATACAAATTGCTAATATAGTGCCAGATACTTGTGGCATATCTGACATTCATATTTAAACAGATATATTATTTTATTTCCTAAATCTTGCCACTCTGTCGTCTCAGAGTGATAAGAAATGTGATTTCTCCATGAAGTGGTGAAGCTTCAGTAGGCGTTTGGGAGCCAAGAGGAGGCTCTTTACAGCATCTCCACTACTTAAATGCCCTCACACTAACTCCCTGTCCACTCCTTGAATGCCCTCACACTAACTCCCTGCTGGAATTTTACTTTCCCAGTTGAATAAATAGGATGTAGTGTTACAGCAGGGTTTGACGGTGAACGTTAGACTTTTATGCATGTCTGCATGTTTACCGAGGAGTTCTGGTTGGCACAGCGGGCGTGGAGTCTACCGATGAGAAAGGACTGTTCCCAGCATAGAAAAGCTACGGGAGATCAAAGACTGAGGAATACTTCCTGCCTCCAGCAAGGAGCAACTGTCTTGCCGGTTAAAGATAGGGTGTAGGTGCTCGCTTCAGCAGCACATATACTAAAATTGGAACGATACAGAGAAGATTAGCATGGCCCCTGCGCAAGGATGACATGCAAATTTGTGAAGTGTTCCATATTTTTCACAAAAGAACTCACTTGATATGCACTCACTGATAAGTGGATATTAGTCCAGAAATCTAGAATATCCAAGATACAATCTCCAAAACACAAGAAAATCAAGAATAAGGATGACTGGCTCTTTGGTACTTCTCTGAATTCTTTGGCAAGTCTGCACTACTGTTAGTTATAGAATCAAAACAAGAAATAGCAAACTAAATCTAAACAGTTTTATGACATGTAGATTAAATTTTTATCAAAGGGAATTTTTTTCTTTTGGAAAATCTTTGCTTAATATATTAGTAACTATTTAGTAACTATTAGTAACTATTTTAGAAGGTCAGTGGATTCTCACTAGATGTTGGAATGTAAAATCTGTCTGTTTTAAGCTTTGCAGGTCCTGTACCCTTGGCCCCCAAGCACATACTCTACTGATGCTGAGGAGGTTTTTAAAACAGTAAAATCCCAGCCCAGAGAAGGAGGAGGGGACTCTAAGCCCCACTCCTAACCAAGAAGCTATTGCAATTGATATCTGTTGGGAGAGGGAACACCAGTTTTCTCCAGTGGAGTGATGCTGAGTATGTCAACCACACTCCAGGGCAGACCTCGTGCTCAACAATAGCTGGGCAACACAAAACAGACTTGTCATTTTGTGGGGCATTTTTGTGTGTTATTGCTTGGTTATTGTTTTTGTTTTTTAAATCCTTCTTGATTTTGTTTTGTTTTGAGATAATGAGAACATGCAGTTGGATGGGCAGAGAGATGGAGATGATCTGGAAGGTCTTGGAGGAGAGGAAAGAATAAGACTAAAATATATATTGTATGAAAGAATTTAAAAAACAATTTAAAATGTCATAATAAAAGTATATTTTTAAAAAGCCTGTAGACTATTGATCAAATTCCTTCTTTCTCATTTCACACCTTATTATAGGCTTAGATTTTTCAAAACTTAACTTTGATTGGGGTTCTTTAATGATTTCATCTCTCTTCTAGTCCAACATCCACTAGAGGTAGGGGAAAGGACATGCTAATAGAACAAAAGGGGCCTGTTTAGAAATAGTTTTTTGGGGGCAATTCCAATCTCGGTTGTCAGGATATTAGAAATTCAGTTCACATGAATCAGCAGTGGCAGCTTGATCCACTCACAAACACCATTCAGTATCAGCCACCGCAGTTCAATCCAGAAGAAACTGCAAGGCTCTGCCAATCAGCCTGAATTTGCCGAAGTGGCAAGAAGCTGTCTCAGGATATCAAGAGAGGTTCTTTGGTGTGTTTCTCTCTACAGAGTCACGGCAAATGATGATCATTGAAGAAGGCAAGGTGAACCAATGCCACAGTGCCATCAATGCAGATCAACATCAGCAAAGCCCAAAGAAGACCAGCAAAGAGTGGCAAGGCGAACCAACACCACAGTGCCAGGGTTATACTTATACCTGCTCCAAACATCACACATCTTTTCAAGTGTCTGCTCTAGCAAAACACCATGTATCCTTTTTCCAGAAAAACACCACATGACACAACTGAGTCTCTGAAGAAACCAGAAATTTCTACTTCACCTTTTACATTTAAAACATGGTTCATATTACCTAATTTTAGTTGATGGTTTTCCAGGAGTGTATTTTGACTTTGAGGCATTCTTATGCCTTTTCTCTAGGGAAGCTACAGAAGCAGGATTTTAATCTGCTCAGGAAAATGTTGGATGCTGTGATAAAATGAGTCAATGGTAACAAATGAGAGTTCCCTGGAACCCCAATTCAGAAACTCAGGTTCAATCATCAGGAAAGGCCCTTAGGAACCACACTTCAGCTTTCATGCTTGCCGATATTGTTGGCCTTAGTTTTAGCAATGACTCTAGAGATTCTGCTTATATCACTCATTCAGCCAGCATCCAAAAGTTTAATTTGATGTTCCTATTTTAAGTGCTAAGTGTTATGATTGTCTTAGGTTTCTATTACAATAGAAATATCATGACCACAAGCAAGTTGGGGAGGAAATTGTTTATTTGGCTTACACTTCCATAGCACTGTTCATTATTGAAGGAAGTCAGGACAGGATCAAACAGGGCAGGATCCTGGAGACAGGAGCTGATGCAGAAGCCATGGAGGGGTGCTGCTTACTGACTTACATGGCTTGCTTAGCCTGTAAAACCAGGCCAAGGATATCACCACCCACAATATACTAGTTCCCCTCCCATTAATCACTAATTTAAAAAAATGCCTTATAGTTGAATCTAATGGAGGCATTTTCTTTTCAGTTGAGGGTCCCTCCTTTCAGATAACTCTAGCTTGTGTGAAGTTGACATAAAACTAGCCAGTACAATGCTAATTTAGTGTCATACAGGTTGACTTTTCTCTAAGTCTCTATTCTATAAAGTACTATACACTTAGATCCAAGAAGGTATTGGAAGGTTTGTAAACATTTTTTTGCACTTATAATAAAATTTACATATTATTTGTGGTTTGTGCATCAATGATAAATGAAAATGAAATATATAACAGAGTTATTCGTGAGGCAAGGTGGGTTTTGGTTGTAGCTGATGGATGAGGGTGATGTGTCTCTCCTCGTGTCTCCTTTAATTCCTAGCTGAGTTGGAGGATTAAATTGAGTTCCATACAGTGGGCTTTTGCTTCTGACGTATTGTAGATCACTAAAATTTTCAAGCATCTTTCTAGTCCATAAAATACCAGCAAGGGGGTATCAATACCCAAACCTCAACCATCTGTATAGTTACTGTGAAGAAAATGAGTTAAAATGTAGAAATAATTCCACAACTCTCGGAAATGTCTGTATAAACCCAAAGAAGAAGCACTGTTGATGACTGATAGTCCCGATGACCTGTAGAAGGAAACCAGAGTACGAATTTCACATTTTGCTTTAGGGTAGATGTTTGTCAATGTGGGATTTGATACAAAATCTCTGGGTTCCCTGTAGACCAAATGTGAAGACTCTTGGGAGTAAACTTGACCCAGAGTAGCCTCTGAACCGTATAAAACATTAAATTTCCAGCATCTCTGTGTTTAGAGGCTAGACTGGTCCAGTCAAAATGTCTATCCATTGTGGTCCTCTGAAGTGCAAACTTAAAGGTTCTTTGGAAAGTCAGTTGGTTAGTGTTTTGCTGGGGCAAACACATGAAGGAACATTTCATTAAAGTGGACACAGGTGTGGAAGGCTAAGGCAGACTTGTGAAGGAAGGTTTAGCTGACATAGGAGAGAGGATGTTCTGCTAAAGCAAGCACGTGAAAGGACATGTGATGAAGGATTCTTTGTTAACAAAATGGATGTACTGGTTCACCTTACATTGCATGGTTGAGATGCACTTGTCAGGGCTCCATAGAGAGAAATGCACCAAAAACCTTCTGGTGGTGTACAGTGGTTTCTTGCCACTTCCCTGGAGAGTTGTGATGTCAACTGAGACAGACACACGCTGAGGCAAGAGCCATGGAGGATATGTGATGTTTGGAAGGTATCTTAGTTGGGATTTTACTGTTGTGAACAGGCAACTCTTATAAGACAACTCTTATAAGGACAACATTTAATAGGGCTGACTTACAGGTTCAGAGGTTCAGTCCATTATCATCAAAGTGGGAACATGGTGACATCCAGGCAGGCATGGTGCAGGAGGAGCTGAGAGTTCTACATCTTTATCTGGAGGCTGCTAGCCGAATACTGACTTCCAGGCAGCTAGGATGAGGGTCTTAAAGCACACTCCCACAGTGACACACCTACTCCAACAAGGCCACATCTACTCCAATAGGAGTAGCACATTCTAAAAGTGCATACACAAACCCTTACAGAAGATATAAGTAGGACTTGATGGACAGTGACAGGGGCTGAGCTAAGCTTGCTTACAGAGCTAGCTGTGCAATGCTTGTGGGTCTCGAGTCTTCATTGATCTTTGCTCTGCTGAGAGAGGCACATCTGAGAACTCTGGTTGACCTTGGTCCACCCCCCCCCCCGGTGGACTTGAGCTAAAACTGAGGCCTAGCTGCCTTTGCTAGGTCATGCCAGTGCTGCTGATTCATGTTTGTTATCCAAACTTTACCAAACTAGACTGCTGGGGTATCTGCTGCTGCTAACCTGACTTCTTTTGGTGATGAACAGCAATGTGGGAGTTTTTGCTGATAGCTCTTCAGCATGGTAAGGTAACTGCCGGTCAAACTGCTCTGTGATCTATTTCAAAATCACTGGATGAGTTTAAAGTTCCCAAGAAGGACAACAAATGGTTGAAAAGTTGGAAGCAGTCACTGCTCTGATTTGATCGTTACACACCTTGTGGGTGTGTTGAATTACCATGATGTACATACCATAGGACATGCAAATATTGCAATATCTCAATTAAGGGGAAAAGAAAGAATCAACCAGATCCATTAAGTAATGAAGAGAGGAACGAAAGAGCAGACACATGGCTGCTGGTCTTCAGAGAAGGGAACTTAGAGGGCTTTACTCTAAGCATGGCCATAGCAGAAGCTGGAAGGGGATTGGTGGGAACAGAAGGCCTTGGGCAAGAGTGGGGTCAGATATCCACGCCTCTAGAGAAGTCCAGGCAGCAGCTGTAAAGAGCTGGAGAGCGAGTGGTGACACTCAAAATTAGGGAGGGACTTGTAAATCACACAGATGGTATGGGTGCCCAGAGATAACCACTCTGGTTATCTAAATCATGGTTTCAGAAGGTAACTGAAGGTCTGGAGAACTGAATCAGTCAATAAAGTGCCAACCGTGTGATCATGAGTGCCAACCGTGTGATCATGAGTGCCAACTGTGAGATCATGAGTGCCAACCGTGTGATCATGAGTGCCAACCGTGAGATCATGAGTGCCAACCGTGTGATCATGAGTGCCAACCATGTGATCCGGAAGCACTTGGGTCCCTAGCATCTAGGAGAAAACCGAAACATGCTAGCTTGTATCTGTAATCCCAGCACAGGGGAGGCAGAGACAGGTGACCTCTGGAGTTCGTCAGCCAACAGTGTAGCTGGCATGGTAGGCCGCAGGTTTGTTGAGACACCCTGTCTCAGAAAATAGGATGGAAAGTAGTTGAGGAAGAAATCTACCTTGGGGTGGCCTTCTAAATGTGCTGGGTTTCTACTTCAGTATTTCTGTCATCAGTGTAGGTACCCATGCAGGGAGGGAGCAAATCTGTCATGTTTCCCATTTTCTCTAGAGGACAGCAGCATTACAGGGGACACTTGAGAGACTCCAGGGGAAGACCAAGCTTCTGTATTCTAGTTTGCGGTAGTTGTTTGGTTGTTATTCCAATCAAGACATAATCCTTGCCATTCCCAGGGTCATGGTGGGAAAGAATGAGAAATACCTTCAGGAAAATAATGAAGGGAGAGAGGACTGTGTGGCTCCAGCCTGTCACCTTACGCTGAAGAGGAGGGACTGGACCAAAAGGCTTCCAGGCCCAGTGCTCTACCCCACACCTCTCCTGCTCTCTTCACCCTCCTGGATCACAGACCTGGGACCAGGCTGCACTGGCTGTTTCTTGTTCCCTCCCTGCTCATCTCTCTTCAGACTTGAGCGCCGAGCAGAGTTCTCGGTACTTCTGGCTTCCGACGTTGGCTGCTTATTCTCCTCAGACCTTGAGAGTGCAGATAAGAAAGCAGATGGTTGTGGGTCAAAGTCAGGGACACAGAAAACTTCACACTGGTGTATAGCCAAGAGTCAGAGGGTATTTCTGACATTACCATTTTAAACACTGGCTCTAAAGACTCAGTGGTCTGTGGTTACCACATCAAGACCCCTTCGCTGCAAGGCCACAAAGCTGCTTGCAAAGACAATGACAACCAAGTTTGACAGACATGGGCAGTGGGTCAGATCGATGGCTCCTTCCTGCAGCTGACAGATATCTGGAGCTCTGAGCACAAGTTGCTTCAGCAATAAGCCACCTCATGACTGCCTGACCCAGGACTAATCCTGTGGTGGATAGTTTTGTGTCAACTTGACACAATCTGGTCATCTGAGAGGAGGAAACCTCACTTAAGAAAATGCCTCCACAGCATCGGGCTGTGGTCAAGCCTGTGGGGGCTTTTTCTAGATTGGTGATTGATGGGGGAGGGCCTAGCTCGTTGTAAGTGGTACCATCCCTGGGCTGATGATGGTCCTGGGTTCTATAAGAGAGTATGTTGAGCAAGCCAAAGGGAGCAAGCCAGTAAGCAGCACCCTTCTGTGACCTCTGCATTAGCTCCTGCCTCCAGGTTCCTGCCATGTTTGAGTACCTGCCCTGACTTTAATGGTGAACAGTGATCTGGAAATCTAAGTCAAATAAATTCTTTCCTTCCTAACTTGCTTTGTGGCCATGGACTTTGATTGCAGCATTAGAAACCCTAACGAAGACAAATCCTTCCTGGAGATTGGAAAGGAAAAGCAGAGTTCATAAAAAAACAAACAAACAAAAAAACCAAAAAAACAAAACAACAACAACAACAAAAACCACCCTACCTCGTCAGCCTCTGAGAGTCTCATGGTCACAGAACGGAACCATTTTAAGCTAAATCATGTACTCACACAAAATGATGATAATATCGTTTTATTCTGCTTTGTTATTTCCAGAGGAATGTTTCAATATTAATGAAGTAGAGAAAGCAAATATTATGCTTTCAACATTGATGTCAAAGATGAACCAACACCTTGTCTACAGGACTAGAGAACACAGTTAACTAAGCTTTAGGATGTCTCTATTTAATGCTGAAACATTTTGGCATGATCTCTTTAAGGTTTTGTTTTGTTTTTTTTTTTTTAGACATGGTCTTACTATGTATACCTGGCTGTTGCTATATAAACCAGGTTGGTCTCAAATTCAGAGGCCTCCTGCCTCTGCCCCAAAGTACTGAGACTAAAGCTGCATTCAATTCTCATTAAGAAGCAATTTCTCTTGACTTTCCACCCTCTGCTTCTTCCTTCCACTCCTCCAGCTCATCTCCTCTTTCTCCTTGTCTTCTCCCTCTTCCCATCTTCTTTCTCCCCACTTCCTCCCGTCTTTGCCTGCCTCCCAACAGCTTACAGGTATGAGTACCATGCCCAGTATAGAGATCTGTTCTCTAGGTCTCAAAATGGCTTTCATGACTCCAGGCAGTGATACCATTGGTGACATCAATGTCAGAAAAAAGAATGCCTCTTTCAGTCTTACGCTCACTTTAAAGAGAAAGGAGACCTCTTCTAGGATCTTGATGCCAATTCTCCATTCGCATTGGTCAGATGGATATCACACACACACACACACACACACACACACACACACACACACCTATTTAAACTTGCTGATGGAATGGGGTCCATGTTTGGATTAGATCTTTATTTTGTGGTCAACATATTACGTGTGATACATTACTTTCTAGCAGCCATTTTTAAAAAAAAAAAAAAAAAAAAAAGACAGCACAGGTGAGATTAACCCTACTAGAGTATTGTGCTGAACCCAATATTTAAGTATACTGTTTCAATGTATCGAATTCAAGTAACAGACTGCATCACTACTGCCTTTCCCTTCCTTCTTCCCCATACTATGCAATCCAGAGCGTATTTGTACTCATAGTGCATCTCAGTCACAAATAGTCACATTTCAAGTGAGCAATAGGCATGCTGGGCTGGTAGCTTCTGTACTGAGTGGTACCTGTCAGCCCACAAAATGGACTGCCCTGTTATTTGGAGGTGTAGAGAAACTTTAATCCAGCAACATGGCTGCTCTGGCAAGGGATCACATCCAAACAGCTTCTCGGTCTGTGTGGAATACAGACACGCCTTTAACCTCAGGAGACAGAGGCAAACAGATCTCTCTCCAAGTTCAAGGCCAGCCTGATACAGAGCAAGCTCCAGGTACAGAAAAGCTTAGGTCCAGTCATGGTGGTTCACACGTTTAACCCCAGCACTCAGGAGTCAGTTCTGCTCAGTCGGTTGGGGGTCAGTGCAGTGCACGCAGTAGAGTGGAGTTGAGTTCATTTGTGAGTTCATGAAGTTCAGTGCAGGTCAGTGGAGGCAACTGACAGAGAATAAGAAGGAGGCAGAAGATTAGAATAAATTGCCAAAGTTAGTTTGAGGCCAAGCAGAGCAATTCATTGAGAATCCAGATTGAAGTAGTCATGGTGGAGTGGGATTTGAGCCCGAGCAGCTGAGTTGAACCAGCCAGCCAGAGTTCAGAAAGAACCAGAGATGTTGAGCTAATTCAGCAGTCAACCTCTGAGATGATAATTACTTCAGGGGAATAAAAGTTACTTTTACATGAAGGGTCCCAGCCTCCATCTTCAGAGGACAGTAGACAAACATCAAGGCTCTGCCAGCAAAGGAAAAGGACGTTGGCTGGTTCATGGGTTCTTTTTTTAATTATTTTATTAGATATTTTCTTCATTTACATTTCAAATGCTATCCCGAATGTCCCCTATACCCTCCCCCCACCCTTCTCCCCTGCCCTCTCACTCCCACTTCTTGGCCCTGGCATTCCCCTGTATGGGGCATATAAAGTTTGCAAGACCAAGGGGCCTCTCTTCCCAATGATGACTGACTAGGCCATCCTCTGCTTTATATGCAGCTAGAGAAACGAACTCTGGGGGTACTGATTAGTTCATATTGTTGTTCCACCTATAGGGTTTCAGACCCCTTCAGTTCCTTGGGTAATTTCTCTAGCTCCTCCATTGGGGTCTCTGTGTTCTATCCTATAGATGACTGTGGGCATCCACTTCTATATTTGCCAGGCACTGGCATAGCTTCACAAGAGATAGCTATATCAGGGTCCTTTCAGCAAGTTCTTGCTGGCAGGTTCATGGGTTCTATTGTCACCTTCCTTTCAGTTTGTCTCTTCCTGTGATAGGGAAAAGGCACTGTCCATGTGGTTAGCAAGAGAATCATGAGTGAGCCCATATGCCTTCTCTCCTCTTTTGTAGCACTGCCATTATCCCAATGGCTTTATGCTGCTTCTGAGGCCATGGCTTGAACTGTCTGTTCCAACTGCATCTGCTTATATCATTGGTTTCTGGAAAGTTCTTCAATAGCTCCCAGAGTGTTGGGTATATGGTCCAGATCTTGCAGTTCAGTGTATGGTAGAAGTCTCTGCTTCACTTCCTATATGCTTGGCTCTGGGCATGGAGAGCCATGTTCAGATCTCAGAGTGCTTTCTGATGTCTCCATCTTTTTCACAAATATTGCCTTCCTTTCTCTTTCCTGAAATCTTTTTGCCTTCTTCCACCAAGGTTGGATTAAATGTGTTCCTCTAAGCACTCTGTCACACATCCTCCTCTGATCTAGTGCTCTTCTGTGTGGACTCCCATCTGATGGCTCTGCCATGCTTCTGGATGGTGAGACCCTGAGAGGTGTAAAACCCCACACCATGGCACCAGTGTGCATGACATACAAGAAGCACTTAGCACTGCAGAGTAAAGGCTCCAACTCAACTCAGTGTCTAATGATGGATGGATTCTCTCCTCCTTCCAGGCCTTTCTGTTGTTGGAAAGCAGCCTTTGCCTAGTTTTCTATGGCAGCCATGACAAAGAACCACCACCAAGATGGCTTCACAAACAGTGTTGCAGGCTAGAAGTCCAACATCAAAAGGCGGCAGGGCTGTCTGAGCACCCCAAGGAGGGTCCACCACAGTCCTCCCTGCTGTGGCTGGCAGTTCAGGTTGCCCACAGTCCTTCCTGGGTCTTCTCACTTTCCCTCTGTATGTGTGCACGTGTCTGGCCTGTGCTCAAGGTTCCTCTTCATTCACTGGACAAATTAAGCTGGGGCTCTCTCTCCCTCCAGGCTGTGTGTTCACTTGATCCTTTATAGTTGGATGGCTGTTTTCAAACAGAGAGCATCACACAGGTATTGCATATGAGTTAATACTTTGCCACCTTTTGGTGTGAGCACAATTCGATGCACAGCAGACCTGAGAGCAGGTGTGTCCATCTTCTATTGATGTGTAGAAGGCTGTCATAGCCTGATTATTCTTAAAATCACAGCTTCCCTGGACCATCTGTGGCTCTGTGAGTCCCCTGCATAGCCTCTCCAGGCTATACAGTCAATGCTGGTCTAAAGGTGTTCTCACTGAAAAGGTATAGAGAAGAATCCACTTCTAAACTCTAAATCTATGTGTAAGCAGTTGTTGGTACAATACACTTCCTTGTTGCAGCATGGGGGGCCTGGTTGTCATGGGCCACCAGATGAAGGCCTCCACTGTCCATCATACCTGTTCCCCATTTGAGGGTTAGCTTGGGGTGAAGTTGGTCCTTCTTCTATTTTGTTCTCTCTCTAGTTGTGGGACAGATATAGAGTCCCAAGTCTCTCCCACCCTGAAATGGAGAGGGCTACTCAAGGGTGTGTGCAGGTCACAGTACCCTGCATCCATCTGGGTAGGTGAGTTTCTTTGTCAGCTCCCAGCTGCTTCAGAACAGCTATGCTCAGGCTTCCAGAGTCTACAAAATGTGCCACAGAAAGGGGTTTCATTCTCAAGAGTCTGAGAAGCCTGAAGAACATAATTTTAAAAATGAAACTTGTGATCCTGGAGAGGAGGTTAAGAGCACTTCTCGGAACCAGCACCCCAGAGCTCGTTTCTCTAGCTGCATATGTAGCAGAAGATTGTCTAGTCAGCCATCATTGGGGAGAGAGGTCCCTTGGTCTTGCAAACTTTATTGAAGTAAATACCTAATAAAAATTAGAAAAAAATGGAAGCATAATGACAGAGGGCATTTGGATCTTGTATAATTTTGTTTTGATTATCAGCATAAAAATACTTATATATTTGGTAACTATTGCAATTTTATATGTCCTCTATAAGAAAAATCAGAATAAACCATATATATATATATATATATATATATATATATATATATATATATATATTTTTTTTTTTTTTAAAGAGCACTTCTTGGATGCTCTCCGAGAGGATCTGAGCTCATTTCCCAGCATGCACGTCGGTTGGCTCAAACTGTAGCTCCAGGTGGTCAGATGCCCTCTTCTGGCCTACACAAAACCCTCTTCTGGCCTCCACAGAACCTTCACACATATTACAACACACACACACACACACACACACACACACACACACACACACACACACACCACAGATACTGAAGAAGCTGAGGCAGGAGGATGACAGTTCAAAGCCTGCTTGTCTGGGCCAGTTTATATGATTTTGGAAATCCCTGTGATGATAAGTTTTAAATGTCAGCCAGACATAACGTAGACTCACCTGGGAAGAGTCTTAGTGAGAGACTTTCTTGACTAGATTGACCCATGAGCATCTCTGTGGGGAACTGTCTAGACCAGGTTGGCCAATGGACTTGTCTGCAGGGGGTTGTCTTAGTTACATTAATCAATATGGGAAGATCCAGCTTAAATTCCAGCAGCAGCAGCAGCATTCCCTGGATGCCAGTCTTGGACCATATTAAGGAAGAAAAAGCAAACTGAGTGTAAGCATATATG
>NC_034591.1:69913402-69922036 GCF_900095145.1 Mus pahari | reverse complement strand
AGCATGCATACATGTGAGGGTAAGCATGTAAGCATGCAAACATGCATGTATGTGAGTGTAAGCATTATGCATGTAAGTGTGCAAGCATGCATACATGTGAAGGTAAGCATGTATTCACTCTCTGCTTCCAGTTCCTGTCCCTGTGACTTCCCTTCGACTATGGACTCTAACTGGGAATTGTGAACTAAAATAAACCTTCCCCTTTGTTGTTTTTGTCAGGATATTTTCTCACAGTAACAGGAAACAAAATTAAGACAGATTAAACAAATTAATAAAAAAAATACCAAGAGGTCTGGGATATAGGTTAGTGGCAGAGCAAGACTGGGGGAGAGCAAAATCCTGGGCTCAGTGCTAATACAGGAAAACAGAAAGGGGAAAACCTTATGCATTTTAATTTAATACAGTGAAATACTTGCTGTATAAGCATGAGGACCTGAGTTCGGATCCCCTGAATCCATATAAAAAGCCAGGTATGGCGGTGAGTGTTTATAATGTCAGAACTGGGGACATGGAGACAAGATGATCCTGGAGGCTAGCTGGCCTACTCTAGACAAATGGTGAGCTCTAGACTCAGTGAGAGATCCAACCTCTAAACTGAGAGGGATGTCGGAAGACACCTGATGCCTACCTCTAGCCTCCATGCATATACATACAGCACCTTACATACACATGTATGTACCTGTACACACACACAGAGACACAGACACACACACACAGATACAGACACACACACACAGACATAGACACACACACACACAGACACACACACAGAGAAAAAGGGGCAGAGAGAGTCATGACACACAACATTTGGTGTAAAAACAAGTTCAAAGTAAAGATAATAGTAATGGCTAGTGTTAGAATGCTATTGGGTGCTGGCCACTTGCTAACTAAGTACTGGTCTCCCACACTGGTCTCTGGTACCTCATTCTGTCTCCAGCACCAGCCTCCTAATTAGAACCATCAATTATTCTCATTCTATACCTGTGGATACTGAGGTGTGGAGAGGCCAACGTAATGGCTCCAGAGCCCACCACAGGGGCCCCTGGGTCAGAGGTACAAATCAGCTCTCTGAATGACATTGGATGGCACACAGGTAGCCACTGAGTTCTGTTGACTGCTCTGGGTAGTCACTACTGGTAGTACACTATCAAATTGCCCCTTCCACTCTCTTTCCCTTATCCATGGCCTTTGGAATGATCTGTTCTTTATGGATGATTTGCCGTCCCATCAAATGATAGGAAAAGCAATAAACTTAATTTACAAGATAAAGGGGATTCATTTATACCAGGCATTTCTGAGCTGGTATCCGGGAGAATGAAGTGACTCTCGATGATTCCCTAGTCACGTGGCAGTCTAAATACCTGTGAACGCTTTAAAAGGCTTTACTTTACATTTGAAAAACCATGATGATAAGCAAGAATTGGAAGTCACAGTTCTCACAAGGCTGCTGTGGAGACAGATCTGGAGAGCATGTGGCATTCTGTGATCTCAATTACGTATTGGGAGATACTCGGAACTTGGAAGCAGGAAGCCCAACGGCACCATCTGGTAGGGACGACATGCCACACCAGATCCGTGTTAACTCGAGATGTTAGCTTTCAGTCTGCGAATTCTCAGTGAACAAGAACCAATAATCACAATAGTGTGAGATTCTAGACTTCTTATCACTATGTGCCATTTTTCTGAGAAACATTGTTTGGTAGATAAAGTCTAACTAATGCATTCCTCAACCTCTTGCCCACATGTGATTTAGGATGTTCTTTATGAAGGGGAGCTTTTGCATGACAAAATAAAAAATATTATTTTTATTTAATGTAACTGAGTGTTTGCCTGCATGTGTATTTGTGCTCCATGTGTGTGCCTAGTGCTGGAAGAGGTCAGAAGAGGGCAGTGGATCTCCTAAACTGGAGTTACAGACGGTTGTAAGCTGCCATGTGGATGCTTGGAATGGAATCTGGATCCAAGTGCTCTTAACCACTCATCCATCTTGCCCCCTCCAACAAAAGCATTCCTTTTCTAATAAATAATAAATAATAAATAATAAAAAGGGCATTTTATTTCCAATCTAGTGAAATACATACATATATGTATATATATATATATATATATATATATATATATATATATATATATGTATGTGCTAGACTATAACGGAACAACAGAACAGATTAACTATGGCATTTTTATACCTCTGCATCATTACAATTTTTTTTCATTCACCTCCATTGCTTCCCATGTCCCTTTCCCCCATTTGAAATGGTACTCAGGTGCTAAAAAAATTCTCAACCATTTGAATACCATCAGATAATTATGACTTTACCTAACAACATGACACAGTATTATCCAATGGAAGGGGAGCACAAGTTTACTAAGGGAGGACTTCTAGGAGGATGCTCCTATCTTTTGGGTTCAAAACCCCCCAACAACCCAGCTCTCTGTAATCTTTTATGCAGTGCCACTCTCTGTTGTGCCTGATGCATGTTACAAATCCTGCATTGGCAGTTGCACTTTTGGTATCATACACAGAATACATGGTCTAGAAAGATATGTACTTGGCTGTTAAGTGACTGTACTGATTCTGTGAGATAAACATCCCATAGGGGTGAGGCTGCTACAGCTGGGTTTTATAATCTAGTGCCAAACACAACCTGAACAGACACTAATGTGCAACACAGATATTTGCACATTCAGGTTGTGACAAGATGATGCTATAGCAAAACTCCAAAGAGAAGGGACTTAAGGGAGGACCAGTTTCTTTTAACTCACAGTTTGAGGATAGAGTGCATTGTAACAGGGAATGTATGATGGAGGACACAGTGTATGATGTCTGGACACAGTATCTGCTGTGAGAAAGCAGACATTGGGAATGCTTTGCTCTGCTTGCATCCCCTTTTGGGCAATCCAGGACCCAGCCCACGGGATGGTACCTCCCTCAGTTAGTGTAATATTCCCACCTCACCTGAATCCAGATAAGATTTCACAGCCACGCACAGAGACTCCCCGCTTCCTCAACCCCTGCCGACACCCCCCAAGAACTCTAAATCCCATCAAGTTACCATTACACTCAGGCTTTTACTGGGCCTGTAATTTGTTTTCTTGGTGTCTATTTTCCCGAGTTCTTTATATATTTTGGACATTAGCCCTCTATCAGATGTGGAGTTGATAAAAGTAAAAATCTTTCCCATTCTGTAGCCTGCCACTTTGTCTGAATGGTGGCTTTCTTTGCCTTGCAGGAGCTTGGCCCTTTCCTGAAGTCCTGTTTATTATTGTTGATCTTATTCCCTGTGCTAACAGTGTTCTATTCAGAAAAATGTCTGTTGTGCCAATCAGCTCAAGGATATTCCCTGCTTTGTCTTCTATCAGGATGGTGTTTCTGACTTTATGTTGAGGTATTCAGTCCATTTGGACTTCAGTGCTGTGTAGGTGATAAGTATGGATGGATTTGGGATCTTCCACATGCAGCCATTCAGTCTGACTGCCTGCCTGCCTTCCTTCATCCCTTCATTTGTTCATTCATTCGTTCCTTCCCTTTTTTAAAAAAATCAAAACTCAGATGTTCATAGGTGTGTAGATTTATGTTTGGGCCTTTATTCTATTCCAATATCCATGTGTCTGTTTTCATGTCAAAACCATGCTGTTTTTATTACTATAGCTCTGCGGTGCTGCTTGAAATCGGGGATGGTGATACTTCCAACAGTTATTTTATTGTTCAGGCTTCTTTTAGCTATTCTGAGATTTCTGTGTTTCCATATGAAAATGAAGGTTGTCCTGTCAAGATCTGTGGAAAATTTGTGTTGGAATTTTGATGGAGATTGCATTAAATCTGTAGATTATTTTTGGTACGATGGCCATTTTTACTGTATAAATCATACTGGTCCATGAGCTTAGGAGAACTTTTAATTTGCTGGTCGGGATCATTAATTCCTTGTGTTTTCCTGGGTGAGGTTGACTTCCGTAGGTTGAGGTTTTCCTTCTAGCACCTTCTGTAGACTTGGGTTTGCAGATAGATACTGCTTACATTTGGTTTTGTCTTGGAAGGCCTTTCGTTCTCCATCCATGGCGATTGAAAGTTTTGCCGGGTATAGTAGTCTGGGTTGACATCTGTGGACTCGTGTGTTTGTAGAGGCCCTTCTGTGTGTTGTCCAGGCCCTTCTGGCTTTTAGAGTCTCCATTTAGAAGTCAGGTGTTATTCTTGTAGGTTTGGTCTTTCCCCCTTGCAGCTTTTTATGTCCTTTCTTTTTTCCCACACATTTAGTGTTGTGCTTATTATATGCTGAGGGGAATTTCCTTTCTTGACCAGTTTATTTGGTGTTCTGTATGCGTCTCATACCTTGCTAGGTATCTCCTTCTTCGGGTTAAGAATACTTTCTTCTGTAATTTTGTTGAAAGTGCTTTCTGTGTTTTTGGCCTGTGTTTCTTCTCTTTCCTCTATTCCCATTATTATTAGATTTGGTCTTTTCATAGCATCCCAGATTTCCTGGCTATTTTGTTCCAGGAAGGTTTTTTCCCCAACGTAATATTTTCATTGGTTATTTGGTAATTTCACATAATGTATCCTGATCACATTCACTTCCCAGTCTTCCCAGGTTCATCCTCCCACCCTTGTGACCTCCCCTCTGGAAAAAAAAAGATGAAGAGAAGAAGGAGGAGGAGGAGGAGGAGGAGGAGGAGGAGGAGGAAGAGGAGGAGAAGGAGAAGGAGGAAGAGGAGGAAGAAGAGGGGGAGGAGGAAGAGGAGGGAGAGGAAGAAGAGGGGGAGGAAGGAGAGGAGGAAGAGGAAGAGGAGGAAGAGTAGGGGGAGGAGGAAGAAGAGGAGGAGTGGAGAAAGAAGAAGAAATACCAGATCCAATTTGCACCGCCCATATACTCACTGGAGCATGGTCAAACTCCCAGTGGCTGAACCCTTAGAAAAACTCAAGTCCCCCACCCAACCCCCACCAGAATCCATCAGCAGTGAAGAGCTACACTTCAGGATCCCTTTCACAATTTTTAAGAGCTTTCCTCACGGCATCCTATCTAGATAGTTTCTGTTTTTAGGGGGAGAGAAGTTGTCACAGAAGCATTCTATGTCTCTCATTCTCAACTGTGTGTCTGCAGTGATCAATACCACTGCAAAAGAAGCTACCTTGCCCTTTACAGTCCTTGGCAGCATGAACCATGGGTATCCCCATGGCCTCAGGCACCAGCATGGAGCACAGACCTCAGCATGGTCTCCGGCAGCAGAAAAAAACATGGACATCAGCATGACCCTCGGCTGCACCATGGACAATGGACACCATCATGGCCCTTGGTGGTAGCACAAGACAAGGACATCAACATGGCTTTGGGTGGCAGCATAGACCACGGATATCCACATGGTCTTAGGTGCTTACATGGGCTATGGACATCATATGATCCCCCGCTTCCCAGCAACAGTGGGACCACACACACATCAACATCCATCCCCACTCTATCCCAACTCTCTTATAGGTCTGGTGCCCTCTGTGTTGAGTGTCTTCTATTCTACTGACTCAGAATAAGCTTATGATTTTTCTAGGAGGCTACTGGGAAATCCTGTCATCTGGAAGTATGGGATAGCAGAAAAGTGATTCGGTGTCCACATCATGCCCTCTGTCGGCCTGTCTCACATGAAGCATCTCCAAGTTCAGGGTCTCTGAGTGTCTAGGGAGTAGGTGACTCTCAGCAACTCCCTGCTTCTCTGCTAGGCCATTCTCTCTTAACATCACTGTGAGCACTCTTGTTTTTTGAAGCCCTTTAATTATAACTTTGTCATTTTACTCTGTGTGTGGGGGGGGGCAGGTATGGGTGCCAAGAATAACTGGGTGCTCTTCCTCATGTACAGTCCACCTTTCCCTTGAGTCAGCATCTCTCCCTGGCCTGGGTCTCACTAAGTGAGTTATTTGGGCTGGCTAGTGAACCTTGGGGATCTCCTATCTCTACCTCCTCACTCCTGGGATTAGAAACTCATGCCACTGGCTTTGTCACATGGATTCTGGAGATCCAAACTCAGGTCCTCAGGCTTGTGTGACAAATGACTTGTCCACTGGGCCATCTCTCCAGCCGTATTTCATGGTTTTACAGATGTTTAGGAGACTAGGTAATGTGTATGCTCAGTTTTCATGGATCCTCCCTTCTGTTCCCTTCAAAAATATTAGTTCTGTGCGTACTTGTGCGCCTGAGTGCATCGGTAAGTGAAGAAACCTGTGGAGGTCAGAAGTCTCAGAACTAGCGTTGCAGATGGTCGTGAGGTACCATGTGGGTTCTGGAAACTGAACCCAGTCTTCCGCAAGAGCAGCAAGTGGTCTTACAGGCTAAGCCACCCCTCCAGTCTCCCCATACCTCCTTTTTGTTCTTTCTTATGGATTAAATCATGTCCCCTCAAACTTCACGCACTCAGGCTGTAATCTGCAGCACCTCTGGTGATCTTTCAATATATAATGTTGATCTTAATGTTGAGGTCATACTGGAGTGGAGTGAGCTCCAACCAACATGGCTAGCATCCTCATACAGGGGAAATCAACACAGGAATGCACGGCAAGAACACATATGAAGATGAACACAGAGACACACAGGAAGAATGTGAAGGTCGACACAGGCAGGCACAGGAACAATGCACAAGAAGGTGGGTGTTAAAGAGCCATAAACCACAGAAAGAGGAAAAGATTCTTCCTGGATCCCTCAGAAAAAAATGGACCCCAACCAAATCTTTGTTTTGGCTTCCTGCCTCCAAAACCATGGTAACAATTCTGTTTGCAAGCCACCCAACTCTGTCATGGCAACTCCGTAAACTATGCTTTTTAAAAAGCATATTTTGATGGATATATTTCTTTAAGTCACTTCAAATCTTTTAAATAAAAAAGGTCGAGAGTTGACAAATAAAAATGTCACCGAGGTTTGAATTACAACCAGCCAGTCTCCCAAGTGTGGCTTGCAAAATGCCACAGCCATTGCCTTAATCTAGCCAGTCCCCAGAACTGAACTTCCGCACTGGAGATGTCTTTAGTAGTTAATTGTAACACTTGCCATTGCTATTATAACTAAGTATAAGCTGCACTTTAAGGTTTACTTTAGTATTTGAGTTGGAAAGCTGTCACAGTTTTCTAATGGGATCATTTCATCTGACAGATACTTGGATGTGTACACCAAGGCAGTGCTGAGCTGGCTCCTTGGCAACAGGAAAGAAAACCTGAGAAAACCAGAGTGAGGTGCTCTTCCTCCCTCCCCCCTCCTCCCCCTGCTCCTTTCCCTCCCTTCTCCCCTCCCCCTCTTCACTCTCCTCCTCCTCTTCCTCCTCCTCCCCCTTTTCCTCCTCTTCTTCCTTCTCCTCTTCCTCAGAATGCTACTAAGTATCTACTGGCCTTGTTAAGGGACCATCTTTGTCTTGGCCCTAGTAAGGAGGTTTATGGTGCTAACACTGTAGGTGGTTGTTTCCTTAGTGACTGAGGGTCCTGCTCAAAATTTCTCACCTTAAAGATGTTGTACTAACAACTTATTTTCATTGCTGTGAAAAAAAAATATCCAGCAGGAGCAAGTTAGGGAGGTTTGTGGTTGGGTTAATTTTTGTTTGTTTGTTGTTCTGTGCTCATAGCATAAGGGAAGATATCGTCCATTGTGTTGAGCAAGGAAGGGGGAGGGAGGGACTGCAAGGCAGGTGGTTACATTGTGTCTGCGGTGGTTACATTGTGTCTGCAGTCACATAGCAGAGTATTGTATTGGAGAGATGGACACTGGTGTTCAGCAGGCTTTCCCAGTTTCCCCTTTTTATTTGTTTGGAGAGTGGATGATGCCACCCACACTCAGGATGGGTCTTCCCTCCTCTGCCAAGCCTTGCTCCACACACCTTCACACTGTCAGTCACATAGGTGAGTCTCAGAAGCTGATTTCCAATTCAGTTAAGCTGGCAGTGAAGATTAAGTATTACAGATGTCACATGTGGCCTGATAACACTATCACTGGGCGAGTGACATTGGAGGTATATATCTTCCCTAAACAGAAAGTAATCTAATGAAACGTTGACCTGTGTGGTCACCTCACTATGGTAGCCCCACACACCCAACCTGCCCCCGCTGTCAGGAGGGTGATCTCTGGGAAGAGGAGAGAGGGCTAGAGAGTGATCTGTGAGAACACACATTCCAGCCTTTGGCTGTGCAGCTGTGGCAATTTGCATAGGTCTAAGCTATTTATGACTCTGCACATTTGCCCTAAAGGAACCATCTCATTTTCGGATGGCAGTTGCCCACACTGTTCTGGCTGCCGCTGGGGTTTTCCAGAGGCCACCACGCTGCCACATCACCTCAGAGCATCTTCCCCGAGTTCTTTATGCTTCTGTCCCTCCGATGTGCTGAGGTTTCGCTCTGACTAGTTCACTCACTTAGCAACTGTTTTTCTCAAACGTCTATGGGCCAGACCTTGTTCAAGGTTCTTGCAATGGGAAGATGGGTATTGTAACTTCCCGTTCCAGGAGTCTGCAGACTCTGGCCGAAGACCATCATGGTTCAGATACTTGGCCTCTGCCGCTCTTGCTACTATGTCATTGCTCAGTTTTCCCACTGGGGCTTTGTACCTTGACAGCCTTTTTCCTTCCCTTCCCTTCCCTTCCCTTCCCTTCCCTTCCCTTCCCTTCCCTTCCCTTCCC
>NC_034591.1:69902477-69913007 GCF_900095145.1 Mus pahari | reverse complement strand
GTGTGTGTGTGTGTGTGTGTGTGTGTGTGTGTGTGTGTGTGTGTCCCAAATACCTGCATGTGTCTGAACATGGTTCCTGGCTTTCCCCCCTTCAGTGTGCTCTGTTCTGCTTTCTTCTAATATGAGTCTAATATGGCTTCTCTCCCCCACCTCCCCACTCTTCCCTTGTACTCCAAAAACCCCAACTAATCCTGACTCTCCTTCTTTCTGGTTCTTAATCCAACAGATTCCAGGCTAGTGTGGCCTCTTCCATCTCTGGATCTGTGGCTTAGTGGGTGGCATTGCATTTTTGTGTCGTGGACCAGGAGTGTTACTATGTAATAGCTTAGTTTGGTTTTTCATGTAGACTGGGACTAGTCCCTGTGCTCAGAGATGATGAGCAGCCCCTCCCTGCTGTATCTGTGAAGACTATGTTAGGTTCTATCCTTTTGTTTCAGTTAGCTGGCTTTTGTTTGGGGTGTGGCTGGGAGCTTGGCCATATAGTTCTTGCCCTCCCTAGCTCTCCTTTATATTGTAATTGGCTGAGTCCAAAGGGTTGAGGGCCCTGGGATCCTGGGTCAGCTGGTTTGAGGACAGGTTTGTCCAGTGGAGAATCCAAATGGGAACTGGATGGGAACTGGATGGTAAGAAGAAGAGAGAACTGAATCTTTCCTTGACTTTCTTTTCTCAGCATCTATGACAGCACTCTATGGCTCCAGACCCTAGGACAAAGGCCCCTCTGGTTCAGTGATCACAGAATCTCATAGCACCCCCCATTTTCCCTGCCCTCCACATTTGGATGGTATCTCCCTGCTCCTGCTAATTTCTGGGTGGCCTCCACACCCTCTGGTAGCAGCTTAGATTTGTTGAGTCCTGAAAAATCAAAACATTTTTTTTGTTGTTTTTTGACTGGCCCAAGGCTGATATGTCCCTGAAGATAAATCATAGCTGCCTTCATAGCTTAACACTGGATGAGGTGGTATCCTGTTCTGTCTCAGAGAATCTATAGGTTAGAAGTATGGTAAAAAAGAAATGCCACAATATGTGAGCATCAGCAAGTACTGATCATTGAAGGCCACCTTGGAGACTGCCCCTCTTCCTTTTCCTCCCTTTCCCCCTCCTCTCTGTTCCCCCCGTCTTTCCTTCATTTCTTGCCTTCTTTCCCTCCTTTGGTCCATCCTTCAGGATGGATGGGCAGGATTTAATTTCAGATGGATTTCCTAAGACCAATTACTTCTCTGAGCGTCTCATATATCTCATCTCTCTTGGCACTGTCAGCAAGCTACACATCTGGGTGTCTCTGAGTTTGTCTGAGAACTAAACATGTATAGCTTTACACCTATGGAGGATAACCTCAGCATTTTATATTCTAGTCGTGCAAGGGATTTCTGAGCACAGCCCATCAGTAAGGGCTTGCCGGAGTAACCACAGTCACAAGTCATTACAGAGATCATTACATCGGCGAGGCTCGTTCCTCCTGGCTTCTTTCATTCACCTGAGATTGATACTAAAGAAAGCATTTTGTTCATGTTCTGTGTCCTAGGTTCTTCAGTGTTCATCTCTCGGGATGAACTGGATGGTGAAGGAAGGGACAACAGATGGCAGTGTGACTTCCTCAAAGATCGTCACCCCTTTGGAAATGCACAGTCTCCCCTTCCCCCAATGTCACTGAATCTCTTGGTGTTGTTGGCAGGAGATCCAACTTATGGGCCATTCTCCACCATGATGGCAACCTTCCTCCAACATGGCACACTGAGCTGTGGGGTACTACACTGCATTGCTCGAACAGGAGAAATGAACAGAGGTTGCATAGACTGTCTTTTTCCCCAGATGTTGAGAGCTGCTGGTTTTTCTTCCTCTGAGGAAGTATTCTCTATTTCTATTCTAGTCTTTGGGGAAAAAAAATGAAACAAGAGACAAGGGGGAATGAGAACTTGTCATCTCTGATTTCTTTATAGGTGCAGGGGCATACTATTTTTTTTTTTTTTTTTTGCCATAAATACAAAATACTCTGGATACCTGCCCACTGCAAGGGGCACCCATGAGTCTGCCAAAATAAACACAATTCTGCCCTGGGTTGTGTTTTTCAACAGTGTTGATAGATGCTGATTTTTAAAACTGAATTTTAAATGTTATAACCACACCCGATGGCCTGTCCTTTCTGCTGCCTCAGCGGGGACCACTTTTTAAGCAGCCATCCTTGAGTAGGGAGGCCTGTGGAGCAGGCACTACCTTCACTGTGTTCTAAGGGAGATCAGGGAAGGGAGGAGAGGGATTATGGGAAGGGGCTGTGGAGTTCTGAAAGTGAGCCAGAACCCTTGTACCCCAGGGCAACTCACAACAATCAGAGCAGGAATTTCCTTGGTGATTCTGCACACACGACTTTCATGCCTAAGCCACAGTGCTTCTGCACATGGGTTCCATATGTTCGTCCTGAACTTAGCTTCCAGCTGGAACTCGCTCAGGAACAACCTGTGACATTTTCACATTCGAACATGGAACAGGCCAGTGCGTCCTCGGATGACACACCTTTGCTTTGCCACCACTTCATGCCCTGTTGTCATTTTACAGGGTAGGTTGAAAGGGGCCCCTAAGGTAATCCCAGTGGGTTCCAGTGAGTGGAAAGAGCCAATATAAAGACAGAGGCCAATTGTTGTAAAAGGTCATAGTTGCTTTCACCAGTTGAAGTAGGACTGGTGGAAAGGTACCATAGCAATGAAAATGAAGTATCTCAAGAGGTGGGAACAGGCACCCTGCGTCCCATAGCCTGTTCAGGTTTGCAACCAGTCTTCATGCTGGAGGAGGTAGGGCTGGGGGCTCGAGAGTGTGTTTGCTTTGGCTTAAGGAGACATTTTAAAGACAGGCTAAAAATAGGAAGAACAGAAAGGCACCCATGCCTTTATCAAAGGAAAGTATGCCGGTTACTCATATTGAGCGCTGCATTCTTCCAGACTAATGGACGTTAATGGAAACATTGCTCCTACTGGCTTGGTGAGACCAGCGGTAGTGGCTGTGACTGTGGGTGCCTGGAGTGGGAACTGTCTTGAGAAGGATGACTTAGGAGATGGATGAGCTTCGCTGAGAATGTTCTGGACTCACACCTCACTAGATGGCTTGCTGTTCCAGAAGCCTCCTGCCCAGCCCTGAACAGCTGAGAATCAACTGAGAGGCCTCTCTTGTCACAAAGGTGTCCTCTGACCCTCCTGTGAGCAAGCAGACAGAGCCCACCAGTTTTAGAAGAACCGGCTGTGCAGGTCTCACCTCTTGGGTTAGCGAAGTCAGGGAGAGACTTTGCACAAGCCAGTATACTGGAGCCAAATTACAGGCATAATTGAAAACATTTGGAAAATAAACAGACTCTCTCTGCATATACATATATTTATGTAGACAGTTCTCTTGACATTAAGCTTGAAACTGAAATGTCTATGAGGGTCGGGGAAAGAGATCCTATTTAGTTTTGCTTTGGGTAACTTGTATTTTCCACCAATAAAAGAAGCCGTGTGCTTTTGTAGTTAGGGGCATGCATTCTTCACAGTATTAGAACACTGCTTTTCAAGAAGCGAGCTTATTAATAACCACCACCACCAACAACAACAACAGTAATATCAGTAACAATCAGCTAGACAATCTGGATGCCTGTGTTCCGTTCTGGCTCTGACACTAGGCAGTGGCTGTGACCTTGGCCAGACCACTTAGCCTTTATTAACTTCAATGTCCTGCTCTGAAACCTAAGGCCATTGGCATGGGCCAGTGCGTATCAAGCTGGCATCCTCGACTCATTAGAAATCACAAAGGCAACGTGGTGAGTTGAGATCAATGTTCAAAAGAAGAATAGAATAAAAAAACCGTTGCGATGCATAACATGTTGTGCAGAGTAGAATAAAACGGGTTGGGGTGCATACCATGTTGTGCAGCCCGTTACTTCTGAAAGTGTTCGTTTCAGATCCGCATACACAGGTATGCCTATATGTATGGCTGCCGGGTGAAAACTTTGCCTCAACTCTGGAGTGAAGCTTAAACGTTTGAATGCACTTCAAGAGAGACCCTGGGTCCCCTCAGGCTCCAAGCTGGGTTCCCTGAAGCAGCATCCTTGCCTATGCATGTTAGGATCTAGGACAAACTGGTCCAGGCAGGACTGAAAAGAAAGTGGAGCCTACAGAGTCTGGAGAGAGGGCTCAGCTACAGAAGGGCGCCCTCCAGAGAGGCTTGTTCAGCCCAGGCCATGGAGGAGGGAGAGCCTCCCGCACCTCCAGGCTGCATTTCAGAGGGTTGCTGAGACCCCTGTAGCGATCATCTCTCTGTCCGTTCTCCCCTCTCCCCTCCACTGTCTCTCTCCTCAGAGGGGCATTCGCAGGGAGAAGCAACAAGCGGTTACCTCAGTGGTCTCACACACAGAGGAAAGAAAGCATCTCTCACGGAGACCCCAAGATCAACCATCATTGCTGCCCATAACCAGTCTTCTTTAGAATGTAAACAGTCAGTGAGTGGCTGACAACCTGGAGTCCATGCATCTGGAGAGAAAAAAAAAAAAAAAAAAAAGACAAAACAAAACAAAAGACGTATTTCTCACGCAGACCATTGACCTGGTTCCTCTGTTCTGGAAGAGATTTTGTCTTGATGGAAACTGTTCACCACAGTTAACAATATACATCTTGCAACTAGACTAAGCAACAGCTTTTGTGAACACCAAGTGAATCTCTTGTTCCATGTTATAGGTATTGGCCTGCAAGGCAGGGAGATGAGTGTCCTTCTTGCTCTCTAATTTTCTTTCTAAATTGGATAAAAGATGTCAGTGTTCGCTCATCTTTCCTAACTTGACAGTGTGAAACGGTATCTTCCTCCAATTGACACCTGGGCCCTATGAGTTAGCAGTGGGCCCAGGGGTAAATGAGTGGTGACAAAACCCTGTGGCGTGGCTGGAGGAGGAAGACTTGTCAGAAGTGCTTCCTGAAAGAGGAAAGTGGTGGCTCTTGCCTGGTGAGTGGTCCCGTCCGGATTCCACGCAGGAGGAGCAAAGGCCAAGTGTCTAGAACATTCTGAGCTCTGCATCAATTTGACAGTTTCTTACTTCTTTTTGGGGGTGGGGTGGGGTTGGGGTTTGATGACTAAGACTGTCATAATCGAAGTCCCATTCACAAGGAGAAGTAATTGAGCAGTGTTGCCTCCACTAACGCTCGCTATGTTTAACAGTAGAAACCAGAGGAGTGATTCCCTCTGCTGACTGGGCTCACCTGAACCTGGCTGCTCTAATGTGAGATTGAGCGACTCCGGACAAATCAGATACCCTACTAGGATAGTGGAGAGACAGCATTAGGGAACGTGAACGCTTGGGGCAGACTGTGGGCCCTTGTACTGTTTGAGAAAAACAAACCTCTTCTCTCTTAGAAGCTCTTAGAAAATACCATCAGGTTGAGTGCTCCGCATTTGAAATGATACTGCCCCAAAGAGGGAACGTGCACTTTGGTGAGGGTGAGCCTTGTTCAGAAGGATAAACAATTCAAGAGATAAACCAGCTCGGTGTTGGTTGAGGTATATCATATAAAGGGAGGAGAACCTGGAGTTTATGGCCTAACTTAGTCTTAAATAAGATGGTTCTCTATATAGAACATCTCCACAAAGAATACCAGGTTGCAGTATATATTTAAAGGTAAAAGTAGATTCCCCCCTCCACCCCTGACTAAACTGTTGTCAGTCAGGGTCAGTATGCTCCCAATAGTTTTGGGGATTTCTCCTACCCTATAAAGATTCTTACAGTTTCACAGAAAAGGATCTGCAAAGCTGATTTGTGCAAGTTTGTTCTTCTCTCCCTTCCTCTTTACCTCCCAGGATTGCAGTTATCCAGCCACCAAACATTTATAGGAAGCCTCCACGGTCTGTGTGGCGCTGTCTTAAGGATATGATACATCCTGTCCTCAAGGAGCGTACAGTCCTGGGGACAGCAAGGACTACAGACGAAGACTAGGTGCCAGGTTGTGAGCTGTGAGGCAGGGGTGTGGTGGGTTCTGAGCGCTGGGGTGGTGTGTCACTCCACACATGTCTAAATGTGCTGTCGATTCTATTTTAAAGTTAAGGGGGAGGCGCTGGAGAGGGTTCAATGGTTAAGGGTGCTTGCTGCTCTCCACGGGTCCCAGGTTCAGGTCTCAGCACCCACGTTAAGAGGCTCACAGCTGCTTGTGAACATGAGCGTCAGAGGGAGCCAACGTCCTCTTCTGTCCTCCGTAAGTACTGTGCTCATGTGCAAAACCTCGCACTCCTACAAATAATTAAAAATGAAAAAATAGTTCTTAAAGTAAAGAAGGAAATTAAGTGTGTGTCTGGGAAGTGAGAGCCGAGGATCCAGGAAATGAGCCTCATTCAGACCTGGAACACCAGGGGAGGCTGGAAAGGAAACCAGACAACAGGCAGGCAACAGGCAGGCAACAGGCAGGCAACAGGCAGGCAACAGGCAGACAACAGGCAGACAACAGGCAGACAACAGGCAGATGTAAGGCAGGGTGAGGGTACCAAGAGTCTTTCCTTGGGTTTTCTTCTCCTCCTTTTTAAAAAATTATTTTATTCTATGTTTATGAGTGTTTTACACACACACACACACACACACACACACACACACACACACACTATGTGCTTGCCTGGTGTCTGAGGAGATCGATCAGAAGAGGCCACTGAATCCCTGGAATTGGAATCACAGACAGTTGTGAGCTGCCATATGGTTGCTGGGAAATAAACTTGGGTCCTCTGGAAGAACAGCAGATGCTTTTAACCACTGAGCCATCTCTCTATCCCATCAGCCTGTCCATGGGTCCGTGGCAGTTTCTGATGTCTTCTGGAAGAAGAAGCTACAAGAGAAATGGGTCTACCCTCCCGTTCTGGGAGGAGGAACACAGGGGAGCTTCCAGGCACAGACTGCAGAGCCAGGCATGGCACTGTTCTGTGTTATTGTCCACAGTAACTATGAAGCCCCAGCAGCTGCTGTTCAGGTTTCAAGAGCACAATCTCTCTTCCTTGTCAAGCAGGCCGTCAGGGTCACAATAAAACTTGGAATGAAAATGATTTTGGCAGAGCTGCCCTGGATGGAGGGAAGGATGACAAAGGTGTATGGTGTGGTCCCCGACGGTGGGTGGCACCTCCCAGCACTTCTGGCTGGACGGTCTGTCACTTCTAGCAGAGTGTTAGTGGGTTACACTGCAGACTGAGATGGGTACTGAAGGCGACACACAAGTTAGAAAGCTGTGTTGGGAAAGTGAAATAGCCTGATATTGTCAAGGGATTCCCTTGTGGTTTGTAAATGTAAGGTCTATGTTTTCTCATGTGGACAGTTTTACACATCATGTCTTGGGCGAGCCTGTACCCTGAGAGGACAGATCTGAAAGCCACAAGGCTCTCTCGTCTAGCCCTGATCATTCACTTCCTATAGCTGGGCATACTAATCTTCTGAATAGATCTTCCAGAGCACTCTATTTTGTATAGAACCTTTAGGAAACCCTTTCCCAGGGGCAGGCCTGTTTCAGTCAGCAAACAAGCATGAGCTACTTCAGAACTAAACTTCCTTATGCTCTGCTACTTGATTACACTGAACAAACACACGAGATAAGCCAGGCTCACTGTGTTCAGTCACTCTATGTTCCCATGTGGAACGCCACTTACTGGCCCCTTCCTCTGTTTAAACTGCACAGGCCATGGGCATCCTTTGGGGAGAAACTTTGATTCTTGGAATTGTATAGAACTGGCCATTAACTCAGTGAGAGGCCTCAAGGGGAGGGGCCGTGGGTGAATGTAGACAATTCTCTTGCTTTAAGAAAGACACCTACATAAGCTTGTCTTTTCCCTTCTATCAAGAGCATCATCTCTAATGGAACCTACACTCAGCTATTACCTAACTTCTTGGTTGAAGCCTTAAAGTGACCCATTGCTCATCTACTGCTCCATTCTGCCAGATAGTCTTTCTATTTGTCCTGTTTCCCTAGCTCCTCCACGCATATCAGATCTACTGTGCTGAGTTTTATCTGAAGCTTATAAACCCATTTCAAATAGAATTTGAGCTTACAATGTGACCTCAGGATCATCCTGCATGGTTCTAATCTTCGTAGAAAAAACCTTACTGTCAGGCTTCCATGTCTCTCTTCATATACAAGGCTATTTATACATGTATGTATGCATTCATGCTAGCTTCAGACTGTACACTATAAGTAAAGAATGGTTGCTTATACTTTCTAACTGCCACTTTAGTCCCTTTCATGGTATATGCTTGAATTACCCTACTAACCCATCTCTGCTGCGTGGCTGTGATACAACTCTTAAATCAGAACGAGGCCATAATGAATTGCTATTTTGTAGGTCAAAAAGGGTCAAATATCAATGATTTGATATGGTTTTACGTAGTTTGAAACCCACTTATTCAGCTAAAGTCTCAAGTGTCTGAAATGAGTATTAAGCCAATTTCCATGGGAGATTAAAACATGCGAATGACGTAGATTCTCCTTGGCATGTGGGATATGTGCCACAGCATAGGCACAGAGGAAAAGTGATGTGCCCTTCAGGGGATTGGTGTGTGTGTATGTGGTGGGGAGCAGCTCTCTGGATGGATCCTGCTTTAAAATGGTAATTCCTCACACCACTGTAGGTAGTCTCTTGAAGCCCAGAGACCATAAAACTCCAATACTAAGAACCTTTGGTTTCTCACTGCCTGTTTAGGAAGGTCAGTCTTTCTACTGGGCCTCACCCACCTGATGTCTCTGATTGTTTCTTGTGCCTATAATACTTTCCCATCTATTTCTGTTATTCCTTCCCTTTGGAATGTTCTTTCTGCTTCAAAAGCAGTTGAGTGGAGTGGTTACGAGTGGTCACTGGGGCCTGTTTTTTGGGTTCAAATCCAACCGTGTAGTTCCTGGAAGGCTAACAAGCTGCTAAGAGCCTCAACTTACCTGAGAGTAAAAGAAAAACAATGTTTGTGCACCATCATAGAATGGTTGCTATAGTCTGGATTTTGCACAGTCCTCAAAAGCCCATTCAGTAGTGGCTTTGTGTTACAGAGTGGTAACTCTGGGCGGGAGTGGGACCTTTAGGAGGTGGAGCCCAGGGAGCGGACTTTAGACTATTGTAAGTATCACTCAAAACAGTTTTGGGGATCTGGGCTCCTTCCTGTTTGTGATTTTGCTTCATTACCATGATTTGAGCACATCATTCCACCACGTACTCCTGGACACTGCCATCTAGCACTCCTACCAGAGAGCCAAAGCTTCTCATCCATCCAGTCACAGGCTAGAACCCCTACAACCATGTGCCCAGATCTCCATTCATTATAGGTTAATCATCTTAGTTTTATGACTTACACAAGCGTGTATGTTTATTACTCAACAGATGCCATGTTTCACTACAACTTTTGTATGTTCGATCTCATTCATCTTCAAAGGCTCCAAGCAAGGCCCCCATGCTTCCCCCAGAGTGACCTGAGGTAAGTGCTCCTTCCTTCCCCTGGTGTCTTACTTACCCATTGCTGTGATATAACACTATGACCAAGGCAATGCATAGAAGAAAGAATTTATTGAGGGCTTATGGCTTCAGAGGCTAGGAGTCCAAGGTCACCATGCAGAGGAACATGGTGGCAGATGGGCAGACATTGTGCTAGAGCAGTAGCTGAGAGCTAACATCTTGAGATAAAACTGTGAGGCAGAGAGAAGTAGTAGTAGTAGTAGTGATGACGTCTGCAGTCCGAGATCCCAGCCCATGGAATGATACCTCTCTCATTTAGGCGGTCTTCCCACTCTCTACTAATGGAGACATGCTCAGTGAGTTTTAGATCATGCTACATTGAAAATCAAGATGAACCATTGGTGGCATGGCTGAACTCAATCTCCAGCTCCCCCTCCTTGCCTGGATGTGGATTTCTATCACCATGCACAAAGGCTCAACCCTCTGGTCACATGGTTGGTCCTTTCATGGTGACAGTCTTCTCCATTCTAAGCCATCAGCTACTCAGGTGTGGTCAAGCAGCCTACTACGGAAAACAAGTAACTTCCTTATTGTGGAACAGAAGTCCTATCAGGCCCATCTTTGAATCGTCTCCAGAAATTAGTACAGTGTGTTGTATATGATACACACTCATCACCCTGGTTTGCTTCTCTGCTGCTGTGCTAAAATGCTGACCAGAAATAGCTTGGGAAGAAAAGCCTTTATTTCAAACTTTACACTTGATAGTCCATCATCAAGGGAAGCAAAAACAGGAACTCAGGCAGGAACCTGAAGGCAGGAACTGATACAGAGGGCACAGAGAAAAACTGTTTCCTGGCTTGCACCCCCCCCCCGGCTTGTTCTACTTGCTTTCTCAGGGCACCCAGGACCACTTGCCCAGGGGTGGCATCACCCACAGTGGGCTGGTCTCTCCCACATCAATCATTAAGAATATTCCCCACAAACATGTTTACAGGCCAATCTGAGGGAAGTAATTCCGTAACAGATGTTCCTTTTCTTCAAGGTGTCTCTAGTTTGTGTAAAGTTGACAAAAACTAACCAGCACGCTTGTGTTTATAGAAACAATGATGAAAGTTAGGCTTT
>NC_034591.1:69889977-69897477 GCF_900095145.1 Mus pahari | reverse complement strand
GTGTGAAATGTGGCAAACCTATGGCTGAGAATAACTCCAGATCATCTAATGTTTTACATAAGGAGAGTTCTCACATGAATGCATAACAGGACATTTGCGATTGTCACCTTTTGCTTTTCCTAACTTGGTTCTGGTACACCCCAGGAGCTTGGCATCTGATGTTCACAAACGTGGGCCAACCCCCTCCCTGTCTTCGAAGCAAACAATGAAATAGGAAAACGCATTGCCATTCCCTGACTGACCTCAATCGCTGAGGGTGGACCCTGTGTGTTACATCAGCTGGCTGGCTCCATTACACTGCCCTCCGCTGTGCTTGAGCTACTGAAATATTGATTTTTTTTTTTTTTTAACAGAGCGGCGCGCACACGCTGAAAAAAAAAAAATCAATATTCCAGCTCACACAACAGAACCTGCGGCAGAGCCTGGACCAACTCTGAGGCCCAGAGAACACCGCTGGCAGACCTTGGCAGAGCAGGGGTGGGAGGCTGGAGGAGACAATGTCTGGTGGAGCCCCCCCCACCCCCAAACCCGGAAGGGTCAGATAAAAAACGCAAGTGTGCAAGTGGAAAGATCCCTGAGGATAAACAGTTGGAAGGAGCAAGGATTTATCTTTCCATAGGGGGATGGGGGAGAAGGGACGAGTAATTTAAGAAGACAGGATGGGAAGAATTTTCCAGGTAAGAATCTTCCCATGAAAATGTATCTTTCATTTTCTGTATCATCCAGCCACACTTAAGATGGAAAAAAATGATACAGACGTTTTATCACAAAGAAAAACCAGGCCCGTTCTGAGAAATATCTGTGTTTTAAAAGATGCAGCTCGTTTCTTCAGTGGCCAGAGGCTGTGGGTTTCACCATAACCTGGGCTCTACCTGTACGTTGACATTGCTGTCTTCTCTTTGGGGAGGGAGGAGGGAAGGAAGACATCTAAAGGTGTGGCCTCTCATCAATCCCTTTCTTCTACAAAGCAAGCCTTCCTCCATGCCTTCCTCCATGCGTGCTTGGGGAACCACTGGCAGATCGTGGATATGGACAATTCTGAGCACCTTGAGTTATACCTCCTTCGGATGCAGGAGACCTTGACTCCAGGTTCCACGCCCCCCTCCACGTTCCCCCCTCCCCCCCCCCCGTGCCTAATGTCCAGCAGGGGTCAGAGCAGACAGACCGACCTTTGGGTTAGTCCCTGTAGGCGGTACCAAAGAAACTGCTATTTTTGATACTTTTAGGTAGCTCTTGGCCGTTTCTTACTTACAGTTGGCAATGGGCAGCTAATTCAAAAGGATGGCTTTTTAACTTTGAGGAATTCTTGATTTAGCTTTGTTCTAGAATTCTCTTACCGAGAATTCCTCTCTCAGTTCTTGTAACACTCAGCCCCGGGGGAAGCAGTGTCCTCCTCAAGGTTTTCATTTCTCACTCTGCTTAGGTGGCAGCCTTGTCTTCCCCAACCCAGCAGAGACCCAGACCCGAACTGGGCTCTGGCCCGGTCTAGCGGAAGGGGCTGCGGGCAAAGCTGTGTTCAGCGTCTTGCACGCGGGCGGGATGGAGACCACCTCTACCCAGACTGCCCACAAGGGGCTGAACCCAGAGGCCGGGTGGGGCCGGACTTGGAGCCAGGTGGCCACCTGGAGTGTCACACCCCGCCCGGCTCAGGCTCCGCCCCCGCCCCGCCCCTCGGCCTGCCGGCTCCGCCCCCTCCCTCCTGGGGCCCCTTCGTCGTTCTATTTGCATAAGGAGGCGGCTCCCCGCCCCGCCCAGCGCGCACGTGACCCCGGGGAGGCGGAGGGAACCTGCTGACTTGACACGAGCCGTTTTGCGGCTCCCCTTGGCGCGGAATAGCTAGAGCAGCCGTGACCTCCGACCCCGCCCGCCGGCAGCCAATAAGAGCTCAGGTCGTCTCCAAACCCAAAATTTCCACGTCGGCAAAAGTCAAGATGGAAGGGAGCGGAGCGGAGCGCCCACTGGAAGCCTAGCTCAGCGGCCCGGGGCACAGAGAGCCGGGCTGCGGCGTGCAGGGGGCCCTTGGGAGGGCGGCCAGGCCAGACAGGCCGATGCAACCCCCGGCCGCAGCTCCGGAACTCTGGCCCCGCGTTCTGTCGGCCACGCGCACCAACCGGGCAGGATGGGGACTGCGCTCTGCGGACCTGTTGCACGCGCGCAACAGCTGCTTGCGCGCAGTGTGTGGGGAGGCGTGCGGGACCCCGCACGGTGGTTCGGGCTGGACGGGCTGGGGGCGCCGGGCCTGTGTCGTGGACTGCATGCAGATCGGCTGCAGAGGCGCTGCCACAGCGGGCAGAGGGAAACCGGGAGAGTGGGTGGGTGGCACCGAGGGGCCAGGGCTGCGTGGATGCGGATTCCCGGACTGTGCGCGGGCTGCTGGATAACCGGAGTAGTGTGGTGAGAATGGCTGGGGGAAGGGGAGGCCGCGAAAAGCCTGGCTTTCCCGGGACGTCCCGTCTGCGGGGAAACTGCTCCCTAGGGCTTATGTTCGCCGGCTTTGACCCCCTGCTCCAGGAATTCGTCCTCATGAGGTCCTCCCCGCCCTCACCAACTTTCCAGATGGGAAGGTTAAAAAGTTACCGCAACTTAGATGGAGTGAATTAGCTTCTTGCCAAAGTTTAGTAACAGGGCCAGAGGAGGTGGGGGCTGGACCGGCAATGGATTCTTGTGTGGAGTAGGTAGGAAGGAGGGGGCATTATGTGATTCCACTGGTCCCTTTGCTGTGACATTGCCACCAGAGTCTCTTAGGACATCCTTTCTACTGGACTTTTACTCCTGCTGACTGGCAGTAATTTTCCGTAATTAACTATCCGTTCCACTATTGGTCTCATCCTGGACTAAATTGCTTCTAATGAGTTATTCTTCTTTTCCTTCGCTGGGGGCGAGGCGGGGTGACAGGGAGCACACCTGCAGGACGAAACTTCCAGAGGAAGACAGCCAGTTTGGTCTTTTGAGACAAAGTTCTGAGACACTCCGACTCTGAGTATGATAGAAGTCAGTGCACTACAGAACTTTGTCTCTAGAGGCTGTGGTCGCCGACTCCCCTCGAGGGCCCTGGACGCCAAGCTGGTGGCCCTGTTGGCCACGTTGTTGCACCTTTCCTTTGGGGGAAGGGCATCCCAGAGGGGGCACAAGTGCTCTGTGAAGAACTTCACAAACTCCTTTAAAAGTCAGTGGGTTAGATCACATAGAGTAAAACTACCTTTTCCCCCATTTTCTTCTTACCCTGGTGGACTTCTGATTGCATATTTTTTCAAGGTTATTTTTAAAATACTAAAATAGTCTGGCTTCACTTATTGAGCAAGGAGAGAAGGACCACAAGTTTATTGATGAGTGTGTTGGTATGTTCAAACTGTACCCTAAGAGAAGGAAATGCATTTGTGCCAAAGCCACAGATAATGCTCCTTTTACTCAAATGTCCTGGTAGATAAATGAGCCTGCAAGGACTGGGTTTGGGGATTTAGTTTCAGTTCTGAGTCTGATTTAGGCCTAGCTCACCTTTTTTCTTTTTTTCTTTTTTTTTTTTAGAGGGTTTATTAATGGAAAGGAAGTACCTTTTCTAAGAAAGCATTTTGACAGTCATTTATGAGGTCAGTGTTTATACTTTGGAGCTGCGAGATACTACAGAGAAACTGCTCTCCTGGACCCTAATGGAATGTGGGTTGTGGCTGGCAGTTGCAGTCAATAGTGCGCTCTGCAGTGGGCTGTGACTGGCATTGAACTGGATCCTGTTCCCCGGTCATTGCCCTATTTTGATTTTTATGGGTGTGGCTGGAGAGCTAGTAGAGTCAAGGGATTACAAAACCATCATTAACAAAGGCACTTACCTGACACATGCATGCCCGAGTGCCAGGCTGTGACACCTAGTGATGAGCAAAAAGGAATGAAGCCTTCTATGTTGCTCACGGACAGCTCAGTCCCGGCAGCGTTTGTAGAATGCTTCAGAAGCCCCGGGTCCCCTGGATTGTGTCTCTGGGAAGTCTTGATCTAAGAAATGAAAATTCACCACCTTTACTTCTAAGCACATTCCTATTGGAGTAGAGATAATGGGGAAGGGCCAATGGAAAAGTATTGGCGCCCAACAGAAGGACTTGCCAGTTGGTGTCACCTGTCTGGACCCCTAGCCAGGCGCTCTTCTTAGACAGTCTCCTTTCTTCCCATCAGTGAGCGTTGAGCTTCATCGCTTCAACTTTCCACCCAAAAGGTAGCTTAATTTTATTTTTGCAGTTGAATAAAGTGATCCAAACTTGGGTTCTTTTTGTTTTCATTTAAGATATATGGTATGCTTCCTGGTGAGGAGGATTTTCTTTCCTGATTTTTGTGAATGAATGTGTTCACAAGATACTGTGAAACTACGAATTCTCACAATAGGTAGAACCAACTTTGTATGAGAATGCAGGTGGCCCTTTGAATAGATAGGGTGAAGTGTCTGGGAAAGTAGCCATCCATGCAAAGGGTTAGGTCAGGACTCTGCCTTCAAGAAAGAGCCAGGTTTGGAATCCCTCACTTGGGTTCACCTGGTTTGACCTCATTATAAAAATGATTTGGTTAAAACTCTTGCTTTGGTCATGAGTGAGTTAAAGGGCCAGTCAGACAGGAAGGCTTTGTGGCTTATGCTGGTGTTGTGCATGCCGGAGTAGGGTCTAGGAAAACCAGCAGGCTGGGAGTGCTGTGAAGCTGGCATTCTCCCACTGACTTTAGACATTGAGCAACCAGAACCTTGTTACCAACTGAGCTTCAGGTGTTAGATGCCAGGGTACAACTGTGAGCAAAATCAGCTGACATCCGGTTCGCTCTGGAGTTCGTTCTCATGTTAGCAGTTGGCAATGCCACCATCATCCAGAAGGGTGTTAAGCATGGCTGGGAAGAGTGGACATGCTATGGGGGACATCCTTCAGGGAAGGCTATGTGTTATTTTAACCCAGCTTGCTGAGCCAGAGGGTACTGTCACCAGCAACCCAATTGGCATGGCCCAGGCCCTTCTTCATTTCCAATAAAATAACTGAAGGTGCAGCTGAATTATCTGTCATGGACACCAGTGGCCTTTCATTACTGAGCAAGCATTTTTATTCTCAAATGCAAAGGCTGGGAACTGTGGGTATGGTTCTGGAAGGTACTGGAAGAGTGAGGAACTAGAGCACTGTGCCACTGGACCTCCAGGGTTTTTTGTTGATAAACTCTAGGATTTTGGATTACCTTGAATTAAAAAAAAAAAAAAAAAGCTCTAGAAGCTCCCTGTGTACTCAGATACTCCTTAAGGACTTATTTTAATTACATGTCTGTGGGTATACGCACATGATTATCAATGCCCTGAGAGGTCAGAAAGCATGGGTTCCCCCTGGACCTGAAGTTACAAGCAGTTGTAAATTGCCTAACATGGGTGACAGGAACTGAAAAGAGCAGTGTCTTAGTTAGGATTTCATTGTTGTGAAGAGACACCACAACCAAGGGACAACATTTAATTGGGACCAACTTACAGGTTCAGAGGTTCTGTCCATTATCATCAAGGCAGGAGCATGGCAGTGTCCAGGCAGGCGTGGTGCAGGAGCTGAGAGTTCGACATCTTCATTTGAAGGCTGCTAAGAGAAGACTGACTGGCTTCCAGGCAGCTAGGATTAGGGTCCTAAAGCCCCGGCCCACAGTGACACACTTCTTCCAACAAGGCCACACCTACCCCAGTGAGGCCACACCTTCAAATGGTACCACTCCCTGGGCCAAGTGTATTCAAACCACCACAAGCAGCCTACGCTTTTAGCCACCGAACCATCTCTCTAGCCCCACAGGAACTAAAATCACTGGGAGCACAGTGGATACTCTTCTCTTGGGTTTTCCGGGAGCCACGGGTGTGCTACCATTAAGTCCACGTGTGATGTTCAGGAAGCACGTGCTTGGCCCTTGTTCTGTGACTTAAAGTGTTCTGAGTGGACAGTACATGTGGCATGGACAGGGGATTCCTTGGGATAAGCACTACAGACACAGATTGAAGTCTTCATGCAAAAGGGGGAAATGGCAGAACATTGGTCACACAGCTGTAGGTGAGAAGGACTAAAGTCCCATATGGCAGCCTTGGAGACTGGTGGAGGGAAGATGGTGTTCCTTCATGGACCCCTGGTAACACTGGTGAGGATTCTCAATGATTATGATCCACACATCGAGTAACTTGATGCTAGGGAAATTAGCAGAGGCTTCCTTCCCCTGAGGAAAAAGCCAATGCCAGGATGGCTTCTTTGCCACTTAGCTAGTCTCTTGTTGCTACTTAGGAAAATAAACCAGTGTAGCTGTACAGCACTTAATCTGAGCCTAGCATAATTGTACAGTGCTTAATTTGTGGGGAGTACCATTAGAAACATTCACATGTTAAGTCCTTGTAGTTGATCATTCATGTGATAGACGAGGAAACCGAGGCATAAACAGATTACATAAATTAATGCAGGCGTGCAGCTAGTCTGGCTGACGTCAAATACAAACCATGTGTTGATTTTAATGTTAACTTGCCACACATTGGAGCCTCACATGAGGAATTGTCCTTGTTGCCTTAATATGGGAAAGTTAAACTTTAGCTTTCGTCTGTATCTCTGTTGCTGTGATAAAACACTGGCCAAAAGCAGCGTGGGAAATGAAAAGGATTTGTTTGTTTGTTTTGATTATAAACTACACTCCATCATCAAAGGAAGCCAAGGCAGGGACCGAAGCAGAAGCCATGGAAGCTTACTCCTCCTGGTTTGCTCAGCCACTGGCCCTCCACTGCCGATCAACAATCAAGAAAATGCCTCCCACAGACATGCCTTCAGGCCAGTCTGATGGAGGCAGTTCCTCAGTGCAGCCTCCTCCTTCCCAAGTGTGCCAAACCCGACAACCAAGATCAGCCCTCAGAGCCAGCATTCAGGATCAGTCTGCTCTGAGTGGCCATGCTGTAGTGTAGTGCAGTAGTTCTCAACCTGGGGGTGGGGGTGGGGTGTGTCAAATGACTTTTTCACAGGGGTCATATGTCACATATTTACATTATGGTTTATAACAGAAGCAAAATTACAGTTCTGAAGTAGCAACAAAAATAATGTTATGGCTGGGGTCACCTCGACATGAGGAACTGTATGAAAGGGTCCCAGTGTTAGGAAGGCTGAGAACCACTGCATGTAGTGGTTTTGTTTCCTTGCCTAACTCTGGTGCTATAAAGCCTGGAGGTCTGAGTTCAACCTTAACAGTGCCGAGAGCCAGGCAGCTGCTCAATGTAAATGTTAGCTTTTTCTTTAGTGTGGGAGGTTGTTTTCCAGGGTGGCCATAGCACTACTTTGGAAAGTGTTGTACTATTTTGGGTGTACTGCCCACATTACCACTGGGCAGAATTGAATGCTGAGGAAAAAATAGCAATTTCTTCAACAAGTGTCCTGGTTAAAACTGTTTGGAAAAAAGAAGAAGAAGAAGAAGAAGAAGAAGAAGAAGAAGAAGAAGAAGAAGAAGAAGAAGAAGAAGAAGAAGAAGAAGAAGAAGAAGAAGAAGAAGAAG
>NC_034591.1:69880429-69889545 GCF_900095145.1 Mus pahari | reverse complement strand
GAGAGAGAGAGAGAGAGAGAGAGAGAGAGAGAGAGAGAGAGAGAGAGGGTTGGAAGTAGACTGCCAGTTATGAAGCTGGTAAAGAATCATAGGGCAGCCATGGAAGTAGCCAGAGGTGTGCAGCATGCACAGGGGGTGGGGTATGTGCACAGGACAGGCATGAGCTGGCTTAGGAGGAGATCAGGAAGACACCTGGCATGGCCACATGGAAGAGCACCCAAGGCAACTTGCATGTGAGGTCCTTCCATGTGAATTTCTCGTAGTACTGACCCTGAAAAGATGCCACACTCAAGCACATTGTGGATAAGATTTCCAAACAATGGGCTGGAGAGAGGGCTCAGCGGTTAAGAGCACTGAGTGCTCTTCCAGAGGACCTGAGTTTAATTCCCAGGAACCACATGGTGACTCACAACCATCTGTAATGGGATCTGATGCCCTCTTCTGGTATGTCTGAAGACAGCGACAGTGTACTCACATACATAAAATAAGTAAGTCTTAAAAAAAAAAAAAAAAAAGATTCTCAAACATTAAACTTTGCTTGGCTGTAGTCCTCAGTTAATTCTAGAGTGTAATATTAGAAATATTCTTTACCCCTTGATGACATATTGGAAATTTTACTTGGTTGATGAAATCTCAAGAATTGCCTATTGCCAAAGCATATCAAAGATGCATGATACAGAGAGTATCTGAGCTGCAGGTGGAGGCTGGGCACGGCTTTCAGAAGGAAGAGTCTAAAGCAGTGGTTCTCAACCTTCCTAATGTGGCAACCCCCTCATACAGTTCCACAGGTTGTGGTGAGATAGCCCCCCAACCATAACACTATTTTTGTTGCTACTTAATGACTATAATTTTGTTATTGTTATGAATTGTGATGTGAATATTTGTGTTTTCCAAGTCTTAGGCAACCCCTGTGAGAGGGTCATTTGATCCCCAACTTGAGAAGTGCTGGTCTAAAGCACTAGTGGCCTCATAGACCAGATTAGAGATGGATTGGGGAGGAAGAGTGGACAGTTATTAACATTCAGCTCTCCAGTTTGGAGAGGAGACCCCTTGGGAATGGAGGCTATAGGAGATGGCTGTCCACATCCTACAGGCGGGAGTCATGGCTTTGGGAGGAGCTTGCCTGCGCAGTCAGCACCCCTTCATTCTTCTCCCACTGCTGGCTGAACACAAAGACTAGGGACACATAGCACACCTGAACAGCCCATGGTGGCTAGTGTGATCTGAGGGACAGATGAGGAATTTCCAGGTCTGTTTTATTGTCTCGATGTTCTGCTACTCTGGTGAAACTTTAAGAGAAGAATTATGAAATGAATCATCTATTTGGAGTATTATTAAAGGCTCAGGTGTCAGCACTCAGGAGGTAAAGGAGACAGATAGATCTTTGTGAGTTCAAGGGCAGCCTGGTTTACACAGAGAGAGTTGCTAGACAGCCAGGGCTAGATGGAGAAACCCTGTCTTAAAAAAACCATAAATAAATAAATAAATAAATAAATAAATAAATAAATAAATAAATAAATAAGCAAGCAAACAAGTTTAGGTATCTGCATCTACTTTTTTTGTTGTTGTTGTTTCTGCCATATAGCATCATCTTCTCTGTCATCAGTGCACAGTGTTTAAGTAAAACTTTAAAATTATTTTATGTGCATGACTGTTTTATATGTATGTATGTATGTGCACCACATGCATGCCTGGTGCTTTCAGGGTTCAGAAGAGGGTTCAGTTCCAGGGGAACTGGAGTTATGGATGTTTATAAGCCACCATATGGGTGCTGGAAATGAAATCTGGGTCCTTTGCAGGAACAGCAAGTGCTCTTTGCTGCTGAGCCATCTCTCCAGCCCCAGGTGCTGCAGTCAAGCTACTGACACCTGTGCAGTTTGATACTAAGACTTTTTTCTCCCTATGACTGTGGTGAATTTACATACATTGCACAAAACATGCTGATTCCTGGGCATGGTTCAGCTGCATGGGTGCTGCCTGTGGAATTAGCATGATTACTGATCTCCAGAAATTCTATTTTCATTACATCAAACTTCAGGTCTGTCCATGTTTAATAGTAACACCAAGGACAATGGGGTTTCCTTGCCCTCACTAGGAAGGGCAACAGAGTGGATTTCTGTGAGGGTAAGAAGTAGTTGTGGCATTGTGCTGCCTGGATGATTTGTAACACGCATTTGAATTTCAGAGATGTTAAAGTGTGTGTGTGTGTGTGTGTGTGTGTGTGTGTGTGTGTGTGTGTGTGTAGATTCAGTTAATCATAGTGAATCATTTTAAAGAAGCACTCAAAACCAGTGGCCCATAAATGAGTTTCCTCATGAATGAATTTCTGATGGGTCTTCCACTTGCTGTCTTCCTTTCTTAGGGAGAGCACACAGACCTAAGGCAACTGGAATCCATAGGCTGAATGTGACTTCCCTCTTACCCAGAGTGCCCTAAAATGTGTTCACTTCTTACCTGCAATGTGATACGAGGAAGGCTAAGAGGCACACTCTGGCCAATCTCCATCTTTAGCCTGGTTAGACTTCTGGGTTTATGTTTAATTCAGTATCATCTGTGTACATCAGCAGGCAGAGGTACCCAATAGATAGCTGTACCAGTAAGTCTCACCTTCCTTGGCAGGAGAGCTGCCATTCCAGAGGAAGGCATAGCCAGACTTGAAACCCTACCATCACGCGAGAAGGAGAACAAAAGCTAGTTGGGGTTCCTTGCATAATAAAATCTGCACATTGCCTTTGAACCTGCAATTCCACTTGTATCTGTTAGGATGCTCTTGGCTCTAATATAAACCTAGTTTACCTCAATTACCTGAAAAAGGAAAACAAACAAAACAAACAAACAAAACACTGCTAAGAAGTCTAGAGGTGGCGAGACTCCAGGATTAGTTAAATTGACAGCTCAGCAGTGCTTTGCAGTTTTGATTTTTTTTTTTTCTGTAACTATGTGTAGCCATTCTCAGCTTCTTTGCCTCTCTCTCTCTCTCTCTCTCTCTCTCTCTCTCTCTCTCTCTCTCTCTCTCTCTCTCTCTCTCTCTCTCTCTCTCTCTCTCTCTCTCTCTTCTCTGGTGGCTGAAGGCAGAAGCAACACTCAGCCTTTCAGAATGTCCCTGTGTACCTTGATTTTTTCCAAGACTGTTAGTGACTTTCTGCTATATCTGATGGAAACGAATTATGTGGGAGGAAAAAACTAAATTCTATTAATACTGGCAAAGAAGAGGTAGAGAAGGGCTTCTCAGAAGGTTGTTAGCAGTAGGGTCTGCTGAAGGTCCACTAATGGAGTGGCCTCACAAAACTGCAACTCTCTGGTGATTGGCACTCTTGGCTAAGTCATCTTTAAAGGAAGAACTTTAGAACTAGGATGCCCTTTGATAGAGGAAGAGCTAAATCTAAATCTGACTCAGCCACTCAATTGAAAAGTGAACCATACATGTACCCTTCACTTGGAGGGTGGAGGAAGTGTTTCCAACAGAGAATGTTATAGAACAACAAATGGGACTGATCCATCTTCATCCTCTGTCTGCAGTCGGGTACCTGTGTACTTAAAATAGACATAGGCTTCTCTAGGTACAGTCTGAGGGGATTACAATCAAGGGTTGTAGAAGAGCTTTGACTCTTGTGACGCTTTCAATAAGAATGATCTCCAAACACTTCTGTGTTTGATGGCTTGGTCTCCCGTTGGTGGAACTGTTTGGGGAGGATTGGGAGGCGTGGCCTTGTTGGAAGAGGTGTGTCACTGGGAGTGGGCTTTGAGGTTTCAAAAGATGTAGACCACACATAGTGTTTATCTGTCTCCCTCCATTCCTTCTGCCTCAAAGGTCAGGGATCAATATGTGGGCTCTCAGCTCTTCCTTCACTCTGTCATCAGGAACTCTAATCCACTGAAACCATAAGCCAAATTAAGTGCAGTCCTTTATACATTATCTTGTCCATGTGTTTTTATCACAGCAAAAGAAAAGCAACTAAGACCATATAAAGGGTTGTATTTTTTTTAATTGAACTTTAAAAAATGATACAGTACTCTTGAGGACCGAAGAGATGATTGGAGGGTTAAGAAAGCTGTTGCCTGTCTGTGGAATCTGTTTCCCTGGCTGGGCTGCCATGTCTGGTCTCAGTGGGCGAGAATGTACCTAGCCTGCAGAGACTTGATGTGCCAGGGATGGGGAATACTCACAGGAGGCTTCCACTCTCTCAGAGGAGAAGGGGGGAGGGAGGAAGGACTATGTGAGGAGAGGTGACTAGGGGGGCAGTGACCAGATATAAAATGAACAGATAAATTAATGAAAAAACAAACAAATGAGGTGCCTTGCTCTTCCAGAGGACACTAGTGTGGGTCCACATAGAGCAGCTCACTACCTCCTGTAACTCCAGCTTCAGAGCTCTGATGCTCTCTACATGTAACACACATACATAGACACATACAGACACACACAGAGACACACATATACATAGACATGTACATACAGACAACACAGACACAGACACATACATACAGACACACACAGATACACACATACAGAGACACAGACACATACATACAGACACACACAGAGAGACACAGACACATACATACAGACACATACACACACAGAAACACGTACATACATACACACACACACAGACATAGACACAGACACGTATATACAGACATACAAAGACACACACACACATACATACACACACAATTTGTTTTAAATCTTAAAAAAAACTTAAAATAATGTACTACCCATGATTAGAAATTACATTTGCCACACGGGTGTCTGTCAAATAGAAAATAACACAGTGACATCACACCAACAGTAGCTTGATGAGACACATCTCCCATGTTACACGCATAAAGAAGCTTGTTCCAACTTTATTAGCTCTTACCCACACCAGGCACGTTACTCTTTAGTATTAGCCATTTGGCTTCTTGAGATAGACTCTCTGAAGTGACAACAACTAGCTACATGTGGCTATTTAAATTTAAGTTCCTTAAAAATTAAATAAAATAAAGAATTCTGTCCCTTAATCACATTTTAGTATTCAACAAATCTGCTGAATACTAAATCTGTTGGTGCAGTGGCAAACCTCTGTAATCCCAGCTTCTTTGAAGGTCGAGACAGGAGGGTCACTTGAGTGTAGGAGTTTGAAGTCAGCCTGAGTTACACTTGAAAGATCTCCTTTAAAAAAAACAAAAAAACAGGATGGCTGCATGCATGGATGGATGAGTGGATGAATGCATGACTTGAGGCTGCCCTGTTGGAAAGCACGGATTCCACTGCAGAAAGGCCCACTGCACACGGGTCCCACTGCAGAAAGGCCCACTGCACATGGGTCCCACTGCAGAAAGACCCACTGCACATGGGTTCCAATGCAGAAAGGCCCACTGCACACGGGATCCAATGCAGAAAGGCCCACTGCACACGGGTTCTAATGCAGAAAGGCCCACTGCACAGCTTGCTGCCGGCCACTGTCCTGTGTCCAGGCATGGGCTTGGTCTTTTCATAGCTCTGAGGCTTGGTGCGGACATTTCACCTCTTTGTGCTTAGCCTTCCAGTTGTTAAAGCAGTTAGAATGGGAGTATGCAGCTCACAGAATTGTTAGGCAGATTAAGCTTGCTTTGTGCCCTGTACTGCCAATAAAGTAGCTTATTATTACAGTCACTGGGGACTGCTCTAGTCTGGCTATGGTTTCCCCTCAAAGGCTGATGTGCTGGAAACCTGGTCTCTGATGGCGGCAGGAATGAAAGGGGCGGGGCTAGGAAAAGGGACTAGGTCACATGGCACTGCCCCAGACTGGTTTAATGTCTTTGCCAAGAGCTGAGCTAGTTTCCTCCAAAGTGAAGTCCATTTGGAGGGAAGGGGTTAGGTCCCGAGTTAGGTCCCTCCAGCAAGAGTGGGCTGCTGGTAACAGGTTGGCTTCTGTCATCTTTTGCACACAAGCCTGTTCTCTTCCCCTTTTCTGCCATGTTGTCATGTTACCAGAAGGTGAGCGGGTGCTAGCACCATGTTCTTGAGCTTTCTTACCTCTAGAACTGTAAGCCAGAACAAACCTCTTTTATGTACAACTTACCCAGACTTTGGCATTTTGTTATAGTAATAGGAAACCATGGTCTAACACAGGACTGTTTTCATCTGTATTGATTCAGCACTTGCTAATTGCAGAATGTAGTTCTTATGTCAGATTCTATGGAGAAAGATGGAAGGACAGGCATAGCAAAGCATCCCTGTCACACAGGAAGAGGCAGAGCAGGGAGTCACAGCTAGCTCTGCTCCCAGGGCTTAGGGCTCCTTGCTGTCTAATCCATCAGTGACCTTTCCTGGTGTCCTTGCTGTTCCTTCTCTGGGCTTTTGAACTGCTTCCCCAAGACCTGTAAGCTTTCAAATCCATCTGCCCATTCACTCCCCGTCTCTCCCCCTACCTTTCTCTTTGCCCATGCCATTTTCTATGGCAAGGGCCCTGGAGAGAAGAGGACAACAGAATTTGCTCTGTACCACATTTTGTGTGTGTGTGTGTGTGTGTGTGTGTGTGTGTGTGTGTGTGTGTGTGTGTTTGAATCCTCTGAGTTTCTACTTGTGGACTTTCTCAAAGTTGGACAGTCCCTCTGAAGGAAGCCACTTGGACTGAATTAAGGATAGGAACCCTTGCCAGAGGACAGAACAGGAAGCGGTGATTATCTTGAAAAGCTTCTAATCAAAGTTAAAGTCTCCCTGGAAGGTTCAGTTGTACAGACTGGGGCTGGGTACGGGAGGCCTCACAGGAAGGTATGAGGGCCCTGGAGACTGGGAGTGGAGGCTGGGATCAGAAGAGGCAGGGGCTGCTTACACTCAGGTTGGGAGGGGCTGATGTCTGTCACAGACTTCTGAGGGGCCTGGTCTCCAGCACCGTAGTTAGAATGTCTGCAGACTCTCCTGCTTGCATCACGGGCTAGCATATGGATGGGCTGATTCCTCCAGGCATCAGGGAAAGGACTAGCATTGGACGGCCTTGCTCTGTGATTCTTTCTGAACCCCACTTCCAGTTGACCCTGGTTTTCCAGTGGGTTAACATCTGTGCTGATATTTTCATGGGCTGAAGTGCTGTAGAAAACATGTAGCTCTTTTCAGTCTCCCTAAGTCTCTCCCCTTCCCTTTCCCCTTCTCCTCTTCCCCTATTTCTCTCCCCCTCCTCCTCCCTTCCCCATCCCTCTCCCCTCCTTATTTTTCCTCCCTGTCTTTTCTCCTCTCTCTCCCCCTCCGTTTTCCTCTCCCTCTGTGTCTCTTGGGGGTGGGGTGGGAAAGAAAGACAGCTGATATTGCTTTTGAAAGGCCCAAGAACTGGTTTGTTAGGGTGCTGTGCTGCTGTGGCAGGATCAGAGAGAAAAGCAAGCCCCACACTCCGCCTTAAGCCTTCTAACGTGAATAGCTGATAAGAGTTTATCTGGACGGTTGGAAACTGGAATCTGAGTCTAGTCAGGCTGTTCTGCTGTAGGAGATCGGAAGTCACCTGAGGCATCGGACTATGCAGTAGTCGTGGAGAACTTACCTTGGCAAGGGTTCTCTGAGGAAAAATCTGGGGCACAGTAGGAGGCTTCCGGCAGCCATGTTTCTTTGCCATTGCCAAGTCTAATGGTGAGGTTTCCTTTCATTCCTGAAATAGGCTGGGGACAAAGATCAGCGTTATAGCACTTGACCGTGTGTGTGTGTGTGTGTGTGTGTGTGTGTGTGTGTGTGTGTATGCACTTGACCCTTGACCGTGTGTGTGTGTGTGTGTGTGTGTGTGTGTATGTGTGTATGCACTTGACCCTTGACCGTGTGTATGTATGTGTGTGTGTGTGTGCACTTGACCCTTGACTGTGTGTATGTTTGTGTGTGAGAGAGAGAGACAGAGACAGAGAGACAGAGAGAGACAGAGAGACAGAGAGAGAAAGACAGAGAAAGAAAAACAGAGAGAGACAGACAGAGACAGAGACAGACAGAGAATGTTCAAAATGCCTAGTTCATTTTGCCACACGGCTTCCACTTTAAGCCTCCCTATTGGCAGATCTGTTTTGTATGATTTGATGATATATCCCAGCACCAAGCCCCGCAGCAGACACTTAGTGACTATTCCACAACCACAGATATTTGAATGTCTTTAGTGAATTTGTGTGTCCTCCCATCTGTCTGTCTGTCTGTCTGTCTGTGTCCCTTGACTTTGAGAGCTAATGTCACTTCAGAGTTTTCAACTACTGTTGAGCTAGCCACACCCTTCCTTCTATGCATCTGCTTTCCTAGTTCTTGTGTGGCATTAGTTAAGCAAATGTGTCTCACCCAGCACTTTTTTTTTTTTTTTTTTTTTTTTTTTTTTAGGTTGATTCTGGTTTGGGAAGCATCCAGCCAGGAATGATGACACTGAAAGATTCTCCTCTTCTTTCGGAAGCCAACAGATTCCCCCCTCAGAGCCACTGCTGTGCAGCCAGATTTCCACTCTAAAGCTCCAGTGGCTGCCAGATTTGTTGCCTTTGCTGTAAACAAATGCTCACAGCGACAGGAAACAGAATCCCCTGCTCTGGGGATTTTGACGCCTTCCCGCCCCTTTCCCACTCTTCTCTGCCTTTGAGAGGAGTTGGCGCCCTCTGTTATCCCACAGCTCTCTAAAAACCTTGAGATTACAGTAATAAGAAAGCTTCTATATAAATATTATATCATCGAATAACTTCAAGGAATTAATGATTCTAATGATTAAATAAGAGCTTGCTCGTATATATTTTAAATAGATAATTGCTGGAATCCAGTCACCAGAACACTTATATTTTGTTTGGCCCATGTTTTAATGAATGTCACTATTTTAAAATTTCAGTAGTTTCAGTTACCAGAAGTTATATCCTTTGCAATGAAGGAAACATATTATATATCTCCTTGAATATGTGCTGGGGAAATAATGCCTCAAGGTTTTTGTGGTGAAAAGGGGGCAGCTCTGCAAATATTTAAAGGAAGGTGGTCAACAGAGTAAATCCATGCCAGTACTGTCTGGTTATAACTGGTGTTTGGCTAGAAACTTCCAGAGATTGTTCCGAAAAGTTAGAAAAAGAGGTGTAAAGACTCTTCACAATACCAGCTTAACCACTGGTGCTCGATGTATGTGATCAAGCGATCCACTGGTGCTCGATGTATGTGATCA
>NC_034591.1:69852211-69879734 GCF_900095145.1 Mus pahari | reverse complement strand
GCGATCCACTGGTGCTCGATGTATGTGATCAAGCGATCCACTGGTGCTCGATGTATGTGATCAAGCGATCCACTCCTGGGCATGTGGTCAGAGGAAACTCAGCCAGGCTCCTGAAGAGGTATATAATCTCCTGCATTTGCCATAGCCCAATTCACAAAAGCCAAGCTGTGGACAAAACTTTAATGTCATCAACAGTGAGTGTCTGTCTTAGTTACACACCTAACTTCATTTATTCTCACAATAATCTAAAATTACTTTTATCTTGTACAGTAGGTGACAGAGACACAATGAAGCTAAATAGATTTTTCAGTGATGCATAGCTATTAAATGATAGAGGCAGGAGTCAATCCCAGGCCACACACACACACATACACACACACACAGACACACAGACACACAGACACACACACACAGACACACAGATACATACACACACAGATATACACAGACACAGACAGACACACACACACAAAGACATACACAGACAGATACACACATACACACACAGATATACACACACAGAGACACACACACAGACACAGACACACACTCAGAGGCACACACACAGACACAGACAAACACACACAAGACATACACACAAAGACACACACACAGACAAAGACACACACAAAGACATACACACACATACACACACACACACACATATACACATTTGAGACAGGGTCTCACTATCTTGTAACTGCTTCTCGGGTGCTGGGATTAAAGGGTGAGCCCATTCTGGCTTGACTCTCATCTTAGGGTTCCTATTGCTGTGATAAAATACCATGACCAAAACCAACTTGAGGATGGAAAGTCTTATTTCTGTTTACAGTTCCACATCATCCAGCACTGAGGGAAGTCAGGGTACAAACGCACACAGAGCAGGAACCTAGAGGCAGGTCCTGAGGCAGAGGCTATGAAAGGGGGCCGCTTACTGACTTGTTCCCATGGCTTGCACAGTTTGGTTTTCTATGCATTCCAGAACCACCAGCCCTGGGAAGGCACCACCCACAGTGGGCTGGGCCCTCTTACATCAATCACTAATTAAGAAAATTAAGGCTTACCCACGTGCTTGCCTTCAGGCCATTCTTAAGGAGGTATCTTCCCAATTGTGGTTTCCTCTCCTCAGGTAACTCTAGCTTGTGTCAGGTTGACAAAAAGAAAAACCAGCAGCACACTTTCCCATCAGGGAATTGAACCCGTCTCCTGGGTGTCAGATGGAGAAACTCATCACTGTGCTAATGAGGACAATTCTTAATTACAATACAAGATCTCTATTTTTAATATAACACACATGATTAAGTTTATAGAGCACAGATCTGCATCAGGCTTTATGTTAGACACCTCACTTGTATCACCTCAGTTAATGTTCGTAATGACGTCACGCTAGTATCATCCCCAATGTGTAAGGAGGTAGAGGCATGAAACAGTTAAGTAGCTTGTCCAGTATTTCAAAGCTGTCAAACAGCAAGGTGGGTGCCCATCTAAATCCCAGAGGAGCTCTTTGAAAGATGCAGCAAAGGGCCAGAGAGCTGGTGCCCAGGGGGAGTGGCCAGACTTGATCTACCATCAGTAGCAGGGGTCCATCCTTGGGAACCTTCTGGGCCACCTTTACTCTGTCACTACATCGCTGTCAGAAGCCACCACAGCATTGTAGCATGCCGTGTGAGCGACTTCCAACTACCTTTACCTGGGGACATCTGGGCAAGTGTTAGAGCATGTAATAGCTCTGGGTTCAGTCCCTGTTACCTCAAGTAAATAAATAAAAGCTGCAGTGATTCTATCTCTGTATAGACTAAAACAATGCTACAGGTGTTTTAAGGATTGTGGTGAGGGTGGGGTAAAGAATTCACATAGAACCTGTCTTTATTATTATTATTATTATTCATTAACTTAATTTGCATCTGAGCCAAAAGCTAAAGGGAAGAAATATCAACGATGGCTCTGCATACATCAGTGATATTGATGGAACCTTAGGTCACATTGCAGTGTAACTGGGATGCTATTGGGATTCATGGAGGCCATCTTAGGATTCTCCATGGACAACCAACCACCTTGTACGAATCATGCTTTTGTGTATTCAGATGTCATTGTTCAGTTGTTTTCCCTCTCCCCCTCCTCTACCCTCCCTGCTTCTTCCCCTCCTCCCCTCCTCCTTTCCACCTCCTTCCCTTTTTTTCTATGCTAGGGATGGTACCTAGATCCCACGCAGACCAGGCAGGCACTACACAGCTGAGTGGCACCCTAGCCTTAGTTTCCTGTTTGAAATAATATACTATAGAAAGCTGTTAGCTTAGTACACCTGTGTTCATAGCTATTTAAAACCCCTTCTGTCTTGTCACTGGTAGATAACTTAACAAGAGATCATACAAAAAAATGATGTGATGATGTTATCCACCATGGTGTGTTTAAGGTCGGGCCACCATCTAACTACACCGTAAACAAAGATTAGGCCTTTCCTCCGTGTGTGTTATCATTTGACTTTTAAAAGTTTGGTATGAAATGGTGGCTTTCGGTCAGTTGTCTCTATGTAAAGGTAGTTGGAAGTCGTTCACACGGCATGTTACAATGTTGTGGTGGCTTATGACAGCGATGTAGTGACAGAGTAAAGGTGGCCCAGAAAGACCCAAGGATGGACCCCTGCTACTGATGGTAGATCAAGTCTGACCACTCCCCCTGGGCACCAGCTCTCTGGCCCTCTGCTGCATCTTCCAAAGAGTTCCTCTGGGATTTAGATGATCCCCTGCTTTGCATACGTTTTACATATGAGCATACAAGGATGTAGCTGTGCCTCCCAAAAGCCATCTCTGGTGCCAGAACTGTGGCCAAGTAGTGCATAACCCAGTTCACAGTTGAGGTTCCAGCCAGAAATGCCTGCCAGTTGCTACTCAGGGACAGAGAGACAGCAAGTGTGGACTTGCCTGTGTGCTGCAGGGTAACAGGTTCAGAGTGCACCTCCTCCCAGGCAGGGCTTGGCTTTGTGGCTGAGTTCTGAGGGCTTGTTACTTGGCAGATACAATCAGTATTAGTTCTGCAAAGATGAGTAAGGTGTGGTTCCTGTCCTGCAGAAACTCAGACCCTAGCAGGATGGATTAATGTGTAAATGAATCATTGTAGCATATGGGAACAAGGCTGGGAGGCACCAAGGAAGTAGTGCCCATCTGGTGCCAGAAGCCAGAGTGAAGAAAAGCCTTACAGACATGGATCTTGAACGATGACAGAAAACTTCAAGTGCTTCCTGGAGATCAAAGAAGAACACTCTAGATAGCTCAGCATGCCCAAATGTGTGGGGTCACCAAGCTTTGTGACAGACATGAGATTTTGTATCATTGAGGTCATATGGACTTATACATTTCAGAATGGGGACCAGGGGGATAAGCTGAGAGGAAAAGTCGGGGACCCACACATCACAGAGGCTCTGCTGCATTGTGTCTGTCCCTTGGACTTTATGCTGAAAGCCAGGAGTAGCCTTGTAGGGCTCTAGGCAGCAAAAGACATAGCCAGATGAACATTCAGGAAAAGGCTCCTGCTCCAGAAAAGCACATGATCTGAAAGGAGTGTCTGTGGTGAGACTTGTTGTCTGATGGAGGGACAGACAACACATTAGGATGATGGTAGGCCAGAAGTCAGAACCCCTTTCTGAAATTGCTCAAGAGAGATTAAAGAAGTAGAATAAACCACGCTTAAGGCTTGCCCTAACATTGGAGAATGAGAGAAATAAAGGCTTAAGATGACAAATTCTGGCTTGAAAAGTATCTGGCCTATGACTTTTAGAATTGGAGGCATAAAAGAAAAAGAAGAGAAGGTTGAAGATGACAGAAGCTCAAAGCACGGTATGCGATGGGAGCCATAAATAATCTCCAAAATCTAATCCTAAGAGCCTTTTATTTAATTAAGTAGCAATGACTTTTTTCAGGGTTGTTTAAATGCAACCATGTGTAAAAAAATATTTTTAAGTCTGTTTTTTCTTCCCATCCTTTAGTTCCCATCAATAACAACTCTGAGAGTAATTGTTTATTATTAAATGCCTAGGTCATAAGCTCTGGCTCATTCCCTGACTGGCTTGTAACTTATTTAACTCATTTTAATTGTTCTATATCTATCGTGTGGTTAGGTACCTCTCCTTCAGTCCCAGCCTGCTTCTTCCTTCGCATCTCCTCATCTCCCTGCTGGTTTATGTCCATCTTCTTGGTCTATTCATTTCCTGTCTGTCTCTCTCAGCTCTCCCCACATCTCTTTTTTTATCTCTTACTATTTCCCAGAATCCTCTCTCTTCCTGCTAGTGTCCCACCTCCATTTCCTGCCTCAGTTCATTGGCCATTGGCTTTTTTATTAGCAAGTGATATTTATAAGAGATTCTCGACATCTCTCCCTCTTAGTCCAATAAAAGTATCTTTTTATATATTAATAAATTATATACAATACTAACAATTTTGAAAAACAAGTAAGAATAACATTCACAATGTCTGGTCCATTTGTATTTGGCAATTTTGGAGAAAGTACTCTATTATCTTGGTGAGTTAGAGTTCTGTACTTAAATCATTTTCTATTTAACTTGAGTAGACCTTAAAACATTTTCCTAAATCTTAACAATTTAAGCTTAACTGTGAGATTATCCAGTTTTCAACCCCATTAGAGACCTGAGAAGGAATAAACATTGCATGACTGTGCCGGAAGTGCAAAGCAAGCAGCTTCCAAAACTATTGAAGCAACAGAAGTTTCTGGCTGCCTGGACAGTCACCCACAAATTGTGTCTATCACATTGGAGCATCATCTTCAGCCTTCTGGCCCAGTATATGAGAGACATTTTTGTGAAGCAAGAATTACAGAGGACTTACCTGTCTTGTCCTTATAAAGCTTGCCAGTCGACTTCACCGCATCTTGTTTGTCCAGTTTGGAGGGTGTTTGTCGGCAGTTGAGGCAAGGGCATTTTCCTGCTCAGGGGCAGCTTGCAGTATTTGAAGCAAACTCCACGTGGAGGTTCTTTGATGTTCATCTTCTTCACTGAAGTGGAGTGAGGATGCTCCCAGGAGCAGACATATCTCCTTGTCAAAAGGATTTTTTATTAATAAAACATCTTTAAATGCCACATTCTATAGATTTCTGAGGGTTTTGAAGACTATTCTGTCTATGTGAATTGTTTGTTTTATCTGTTCACTATCTGTTTAAAACTTTGGAAACATATTTTTCTAATAAACTAGACTAGTATTTAACATGACCACGAGTTTGATTGTTTGACTACTAACTTCATTTATTGTTTATTCTAAACTGTCTGTAATATCAGATTTCAAATAGATTAGAAACATGTGCCTATGTTCTGGCAAACATAATGGTGTGTATTCATATTTATGGCATTTAGTTTACCAAAGTGATGACTCAGCTCTTCTAAGCATTAATGGTATTGAATTAATGTACATATGATTGTTAATAAAAAGTATATTATGTTGTCCTTGGAATGGTACATAACCCTCTAAGTGGTTTGTGCTGGGTGGTTTTGTCAACATGACACAAACACAGACATATCTGGGAAGAAGAATTACTAACTGAGAAAAATGTCTCCCTAAGATTGGCCTATAGACAAATATTCTGGCTAGTTTTATGTCAACTTGGTACAAGCTACTGTCATCAGAAAGGAAGGATCCTCAGTTGAGAAAATGCCTCCAAAAGCTAGGCGATCCTGTAGGGAATTTTCTTAATTAGCGATTGATGGGAAAGACCTATCCCATTGTGGGTAAGGTCATCCCTGGGCTGGTGGTCCTGAGTTCTATAAGAAAGCAGGCTGAGCAAGCCATGAGGATCAAGCCAGTCAGCAGCACCCCTCCATGGCCTCTGCATCATCTCCTACATCCAGGGTCCTGCCATTCTTGAGTTCCTGCCCTGCTTTAGTTCCTGTCTTGACTTTCTTTGATGATGAACAGTGATATGGACATGAGCATGAGCTAAATAAACCCTTTCCTCCCCAATTGCTTTTGGTCATGGGTTTTCACTGCAGCAATAGTAAGCCTAACTAAGACAATATATATGTGTGTGTATATATATATATATATATATATATATATATATATATATATATATATATATTCATTTATATGGATGTTAGCTGTTAAGTCATTGATAAGCAGATTATAATCTATATAACCACAGAAGTTAGGTAGAAAGTAAAGGATTGGAGGGAAGAATGGATCCCCTTAGAAGGGGAACTAGAATATTTATGGATGGATCAAACAGGAAAGAAGAGAAAAAAATGATCAGGAAGGGAATACAGGAGAGATAGCTAAAACTAAGGGTCATTTGAAAACCTAATACAGTAGAAGCTCTCTAAAATATATACACATGTGAAGGTGATTGAAATAGAATGATCAAATAACAGGAGAGACAGAGCCCCAACTGGATATCTCTTATCATCAAATGAAGCTTCCAGTAGCAGGGAAGGGTTACATTTGAGTCACTGGCCAAAGGGGTCTCTTTGGAAACCCCAAAGCAAACCAGGGCTATTAGTGGCTCTCCACAAACTGATGGCAAGACTACATTGCTGAAGACAATACCTACACAACTCATTGAACACTACTCTTAAGGGTGGCCCTATGCTAAGTAGCAGATGCCAACACAAAATGAATTACTCAGTGGCATCTTCAGAGGTTCTTTGTCTCATAATGTTGTCTGGACACTTGTGCTTTTTTAATCTTACAGGTCCTTTGGGTATGTACTATGGCTTCCATTTTTGTGGGATTTTGTTGCTGTTGTTTTTGTTTTATTTTATTTATTTTTTTTGAGACAGGGTTTCTCCATGTGGCCCTGGCTGTCCTAGAATTCTCTATGTAGACCAGGCTGGCCTCAGACTTACAGAGATCCACCTGCCTCTGCCTCTGCCTCCTGAGTGGTGGGTATACACCACCACTGCCAGGCTCAGTTTTTTATTTTTTATAGGATTCCCATGTGTACAAACATACTTGTCTCTGTGTCTATATAGGTTTCTTGTGTTTTTTCTTTGACTCTTTTTCATTTTGTTTGTTCTATTTCAATTTTGTTTTATTTTATCTTTTTTTTTTTTTTTTTTAGTATTTTTCCTTTGATGATGGGTCATTTTCTAATGAGAGAAAGGGTAGGGAGGAGCTGAGAGGGGAAGCTATAAAGAGAATATATTGTTTGAAAGAAAAGTCTTTGTTCAACAAGAGAAAAAAATGGTTTATAGGTAAGTCTGTGTGCACCGTTTTGATTAATGATTGATGAGTGGGTGGGTGGTCCTAAGATGTAAAAAAAAAAAAAAAATCAGGCTGAGAGGTGAGAGGGACAAGCCAATAAGCAATGGAACTTTGTGGCCTTTGTCTCACTTTCTACCTCCAGGTTCCTGCCTTGACCTCATGCCCCCAAGCCCCCGAGTGATGGAGTGTTACTTAAGAGGTGTAAGGTGAAATCTACCCTTTCCTCTCCAAGTTGCCTTTGGTCATGGTGTTTATCACAATGGAAACTCTAACTAACACATGTGTATTGCTTCTTTTCTCTGAAAAATTTTTCTAGTCATTCATGTTTGTGTAGCATTTATAATGTACACATTGTGCTGTGCTTCTACACAGGTAAATTATATACTTAATAGGAAATAAAATTTCTGCCCCTGTATATCTGCAGTTGAAAAATAAAAACGCTGTTAGGGTTTTACTTGAAGGAGACAACATCTTTGGGTGTATTTGAGCGCTGAAGGTTCCCCTCCTTTTGTTTCCCATTCCTCCTGAGGCAGAGGACCTGAACCACTGCCCTCCTCATTAGCAGCTGCAACTGGAGAAGCAGTTGTCTTTTGAGAAACAGAGCATATTAGTTGCAAGTGAGAGGTAAGTGACTCCTGGAGTTCACTCAGCTCAAGTATTTCTAGAGTTGAGGTAGATGAAGGGTGCTGAGGCCTGCATCACACAAAAGGTAAGGATGAAGATTCATTTTCCAGGATGGACCACACTGTGCCTCTTTGAAGTGAACTAGCCCTATGTGGTGGTTTGATGAGAAATGTCCCCCACAGGCTCATGTGTTTGAACACTTGGTGCATCCCCCGCCGCCCCACCCAATTGGTGATGCTGCTTGAGGGTTATGGAACGTATAGGATGCAGAACCTGGCTACAGGAAGTGTCACTGAGGGATGGCTTTGATAATTTAGGGCCTCCCTTCCCGTTCATTCTGCTTCCTGTGTATGGATGGCGATATGATCTCTCCGCTTCCTGCTCTGACCACCTGCTGACATATGGATTTTCCCATTACATCTGTGAGCCCAAACACTCATTCTTCTGTAAGTTGCTTTGGTTATGGTGGTTTATCACAGCAACAAAAGTGAATTAACATATGCACTGTATATTTAAAATATAGTTTCAGGATGTTGAGATGGCTGAGGAGACTGACTCCCGAAAGCTGGTTTCTGACCTCTACACATTGTGTGGGGTGCATCTGCATGCATGTGCACATGAATGTGCACATACATATATACATACACACAATAGAAGGACAGATAGATAATAGATAGATAGATAGATAGATAGATAGATAGATAGATAGATAGATAGATAGAATATTGTTTGAATTTTAAAATACACATTCCATAGGCAACTTGGGGAGGGGTTAGGTCCTGAATCCATGGGATGTAGAAGTTTAGTTTTCAGTTTATTTGTGACTTTACTTCTATAGCCTCTCAACATCTAAGTTGAGACACTCTTTAGAATTTCATGGTGGATAGCAATGATGGTCTGGTGGCAAGCTATTAAGGGATTAACTGAATGGATAAAGTTCCAGTGTTCCTTAATGCACTGTAAATGCTAGCAGCCTTTGCAAGGCCAGCTCTGCCTTCAACAGGGCAATGTGTTGTTTTCTGAGTATATACTATGCACTATCTCATCTTCTCTTCATGACAACTCAGTGAAGTGAGAGGCAAAGATGCAGTCATCACAGTTTTACTGAACAGAATCCAAAGCCACACAGACCAGAAGAGGTAGAGCAGGGACCAGAACTGAGCCTTCTTGTCTCGGTCCATGGTGCCTTCTGTGACCCTGAGAGAATCCTCTCTAAATGCCCTTGGGTTTAACATGAATCTACAAACTCATTTATCATTTTGACTCCTATATTGTATAACATGCACATCTCTGCAACAAAATCCATTTCCTCCTTTGTTGGTGTGTTGTAATCAGCTGTGGAATGAGGATTTAGTGATTCCCGGATTTCATTTGTAACTACAGATCTTGGTAGTGGAAAATATTCACTCTTGAAGCCCTAAGGGAAAATAATATGAGTTGTATTACAGTCTTGCCAAATTCACATTAACTCATTCATACTGAATAGGAAAAGATGTTGAGAGGCAGATTGATTTGTTTGTGGTGGTAAATGCTTATGCAGAGTGGGAATTTTAAGATCCCTTAAAAATAACTCAAGGTTTTATATTAGTTAAGTCTTCTTTAGTAGTACATGACAAATGTTTTGAAAATTATAAACAGAAGCTAGAGAGATGTAAAGCTATTTCCTTGCAATCTTGGGACCATGAGTTTATATACTGTAAGAAACTGGTCATAGTTGTACATTCATACTCTGAGACTGAAGGTAGAGACAGATGGATCCCTGGAACATTGAAGTGGAAACTTGAGGGTTCTTTGGAGAGTTAGTTGGATGGTGTTTTGCTGGGGCAAACACATGAAGGAATGTTTCATTAAAGTGGACAGAGGTGTGAAAGGCTAAGGCAGACTCTTAAAGGAATATTTTGCTGAAGCAGACACAGGAGAGAGGATGCTTTGCTAAAGCAAGCATGTGAAAGGACACATGATGAAGGATTCTTCGCTAACAACATACATGTATTGGTCTGCCTTATGTTGCATAATTGAACCAGAATTGTAGGGACTCCATAGAGAGAAATGTACCAAAAAAAAAAAAACCAACAAAAAACAAAAAAAAAACTTGGGGTGGTGTGCAGCAGTTTCTTACCTCTTCCAAGGACTTTGGGTGATTGGATGCACGTGATGAGGCAAGATTCATGCTGAGTAAGGCATGTGGAGGACACGTGATGTTTGGAGGGTATAAATAGGACTCCATGGAGTGACTGAGGCAGAGCTTGGCTTGCTGGTACAGCTAGCTGTGAAATGCTTGTGGGTCTTGAATCTTTACTGATCTTTGCTTCCCTGAAAGAGGCACAGCCAAGAACTTCTCCTGGTGTCCATCTGGGCCCCTCCTGCTGACTTGAGCCCAGGTTGAGGCTGGGCTGTCTCTGTTAGGTCATGTCACTGCTATTGCTAACCTAACTCTACCAAACTTGACTGCTGATGTATCTGTGAAGTGTTTGTGAGTGGATTGAGCTATCGCTGCTAACCTGTGAACTGAACTGCTGATTTCCAGACAACATAGACAGGAGTTGCTCCAAAGGACCTTTCTAAACAGGTCCACTTCCCCCATATCCTTTCTTTTCGACTACCTCTGGTGGGTGGTGGGCTACAAGGAAGGTTAAGGTGTTTAAGAACCATCATTAAAAATAAGGTTTGAAATAATTAAAAAGTTACAGAACATGCTGTCCAGCAAGCCTAGTCTAGTTTGTATAGTTCCAAGAAGATAATTGATTATATAATTGATTATATCTCAAACAAAAAGATCAAAAGCACCCCCAGGGCACTTGAAGTTGCCCTCTAAACACCACAGGCACATGCACCTAAGTGCTTGTGTATACACACACACACACACACACACTTACACACACTCACACAAAACTCCACCTCCAAACACACATACGTGCACGCATACATCTGGACACATATACACACAAAGAATCAAAAGTAACCCAACTATAATAAAACACGTCATAAAGAAGGTAGGTGCCTCAGCCACCATCCTGTTGCTGTGAAGAGACACTCTTAGAGAAGGTAGCATTTGATTGGAGGCTTGTTTACAGTTTCAGGGGGCTGGTCCATTATCATGGCGAGGAGCACGCTGGCGTGTAGACAAGTGCAAGACAAAGTAATGAAAGTAATGTCTAATGCATGATGACTTGCATACGTGCAACAACAATGTACCAAATACACGGAGTACACTGTCCCTGTCTTCAGACACACCAGAAGAGGGCATTGGATCCCATTACAGATGGTTGTGAGCTACCATGTAGTTCCTGGGAATTGAACTCAGGACCTCTGGAAGACCAGTCAGTGCTCTTAACTACTGAGCCATGTCTCCAGCCATTGATTAATTCTTTTTTTTTTTTTTTTTTTTGATACAGGGTTTCTCTGTGTAGCCCTGGCTGTCCTGGAACTCACTTTGTAGACCAGGCTGGCCTCGAACACAGAAATCCACCTGTCTCTGCCTCCCAAGTGCTGAGATTAAAGGTGTGCGCCACCACTGCCTGGCTTTGATTAATTCTTAATCCATTTGGGCTACTATGACATACGCTGGTCGCTTGAGATCATCACAAGTTTGTTTCTCAGTATGGAGGCTGGGAACTCCAGTAGCAAGCTACCTGCGTGCGCATCTTCCAGAAAGGACTTTCTCACAGATGGTGGCCTCATCTAGTGGAAGAGATGAGCTCGCTTCTGGGGGACCGTTTTATAAAGGCATGGTCTTTCCTGTTGTTCATGAAGCATTCTGGCAAAAGCAACTTAAGGGAGAAAGGGTTTGTTTTAGCTCACAGTTCAAGACACAGTCTGTCATGGCAGGAAAGTCAAGGCGGCAGGACAGTGGAACAGTTGGCTACAGCTATTGTACAGGACTGTTCTACCAGCCGCACTGCCAGGCTTTCAGTTGGGCCTGCTTACCAGAGATCAATCACCATGAGCTGTGCTTAATGGTCACCAATGGCTGTTAGTCAACAGTCATCTCTCTTAATGGTCACCAATGACTGTTAGTCAACAGTCATCTCTCTTAGAAAGAGGGGCTGGGGAAAGGCATGGGAACCTCACCTAGCCACCCCTCCCACCTGTTGTATTCAATTGTTCCCTTTTTGTGGAGAAACATTAGGGAAGGTGACTCCATCTACAGAGTGGGGGAGGGGTCATCATCCATGCTTGGTCAGGCCTACCAGTGTGGCTGCTTTAAGATAACCCACTGCTCTGTAATAAAGTCAAATAAATTCATTGGTGTCCCAGAGAGAACTTTGGTAGAATCATACTGTAGTTTGTCTTTGAGACCATAGGAGGAGGGGTTAGGTGTTATTTATGTTATTATGTTATATAGATTGTTTGCATAGTAACAAACTCTTAACTATACTAAGTATAGTTACATTTTAGTTCACGAATATGGAAGGGTTTCCATTTACTGTGTTTTCAATCCCAGTAATGCTTATTTTTCTTGTGTTTTTGTGTATATGCATTTTTATATGTGTGATTGTATGTTTGGAGTATGCACCTGTGCATATCATGTGTCTGCTCTGTCTCTGTCTACATTATTCCCCGGAGACAGGGACTCTCACTGGAGCTAGGCTGGCAACCACCAAGCCCCAGCAATCTCCCTGTCCCTGCTTTTCCTGTCCCCGGCACTGTAGTTATAGATATGTATACGATGACATCTGACTTTTTACATAGGTGCTGGGGGTTTGAACGCAGGTCCTGAGCTTGCCCCCAAGCCATCTCCATAGCCCCCAATATTATTTTATAGTTTTCTGTGTACAAGTCTTTTGTCTCCATGGCTAAGTTTATCTTAAATATTTTATTCTTCTTAATGCTTTTATGTCTTTTTCAGATTGATTGTTGCTAGCGTATAGAAAGACAATTGACTTGTGTGGTTGGTTTTGTGTATACAAAGTTTTATGGGTGTGTTCATCAGTGAACAGGTTGCATCATTTTGTGTACAAGGGTGTCATCTTTAGAGTGTTCTGTGGGTCAGCTATACCATCTGTGATCCGGGATAATTTTATGCCACCCTTTCCAATTCTAATTCCTTTTACTTAACTTACTTTCCTAGCTAAGGCTTCGAGCAATGTATTCAACAAATGCAGCAACCGAGGGGAGCACTGTCCTTTTGGGGGTGGGGGGTGGGGGCAGAAGCTTCAGACTTTCCGCATTGAGCATTGTCTTTGCTTTAAATATTTTCTATGTTGTGTTCTGTTTGTAGTTCATTGATAATTTTTTGCCATAAAAATGTGTTAAATTTTGTTAGATGCCTTTTCCATGTTTACGGAGACAAAGATGGATTATTTTCCATTTCAGCCTGTTTATGAGATGTATTATTATATTATGTGATTTTCACACACTGAACCATTGGCACATTGGAGTAATAAATACTACTTCCTTGTGGGAGCCAGTCTTTTAAGGCCCTGTTAAAGTGGTTCCCAGCATTGTTTTGTAGGATTTTCATGTAGTATTCATCAAGGGTATTGGCCTATAGATTTGTGTGTTTCTCTAATCTTTGTGGGTTTTTTGTTGGTGATGTTGTTGTTCCTTCTGCTACTTTTGCGGTTAGTTGGTTTGTGTTTGTCTGCACTGTGCATCCTGGGATGGTTTGGAACTGACGATCTCTCCTACTCAAGTTTTGGAAGTTGAGAAATTGGTGTCAGTTCTTTTCCTGGTGCTTGATACAGTTCACCAGTAAGGCCGCCAGGCCACAGGCTTTTCTTTATTGGGAAGCTTTGATTCGCCCTACCACTCTCCTCCACAGCTATAGTCTGTTGAGATCATCTCTTCCCAGCTCAGCCTTGGTATCTGTATGGTTTTACAGATATCAAGTCGCTTCATCTAGCTGTTCCAGTTGTTTCTGTACAGTTATTCACAGTACTCTCTTATCATCTCCCAGATTTCTGGAAAATCACATAGACTACACCTTCATGTATATTCCATGTATTTGAACACATTTACTTTGTTTCCAATCAAGCTGAAATTTCATGTTTTGTTGAGACTGCCATTTTGGTTCCAGTAATTTTTATTGGCTTTCTGGTCGCTATTTTGCTATGATCTTTATTATTTTGTTCCTTCTGTGGCTATTTTAATACTTTCTCCACCATGGTCTTGGCCCTACCATGCACGAAAGACAAATGTTCCTCTATCCAGCTCACAGAAATCCAGAGTAGGATGGGGACTGTTTCCCAGGCTCCCATAAGGACTTGTAGCTGGTAAATGTGACACTCACTGAGGCTTTCCAGACACAGCCTTGGAGTCAGGGGGGTATGAGAACCTCCAATGAGACAGGCAATCTCAGTACCGTGACTGGTCCAGGTGTATGTTAACTAGCAATAAGTTGCTATCATAACCAAGAAACTCTCAAGCCAGCAGGAAAGCCTCTCCTTCTGTCCGGCATTTCCATGCTGCAGTCTGTGCATCTGGAACCACTTCTGCCTTGTCATAAGGACAGATGTCTCGCTGTTTTGCCAGCTCTGTCCTATCTGTGTGTCTCTAAATCACACACATATTTTCCCCTTCGAGTGGGGGATGGAGCTCTTTCAAGTTGGAAGAGCTGCTGGGAGTGCCCTGGCGATTGCTGCCACTCAGACAGTACTGGGAGTGGAGTGGGCGTCTGAGGCAGACCTGTGCCCATGGCCAGCATAGGCATCAAATCTCCATATCGATTGTGGCTTTGTAAAATGCAAAGTGTGGGCGTGGGGGTCATCCAAAAGGTTTGAACAGCCATTGCCCATAGTGTAAAGATTACAAAAAATTCAAGATCTGAACATGTCCTTGGGATCAAGTAGAATGAGAAGAGGCCAGACTGATACCATGATTTCATTTTGTGGGAAGGAAGCCCCACTGCAGTAGGATTCAGCCTCCATCTACAATTGAAGAAGGCTTTTAAGTCAGCAGCAGTATGCCAAAGCTTTATGCATTTATCTCGACACTGGGGGCTCCTAGAAGATCAAGTCTTCCTCTCTCTCTCTCTCTCTCTCTCTCTCTCTCTCTCTCTCTCTTTCTTTCTCTCTTTCTCTCTCTCTTTCTCTCTGTGTGTGTGTGTGTGTGTGCATGTGTGTCTTTCTCTATGTATGTCTCTTTGTGTCTATCTGTGTGTATATGTGTCTCTATCTGTGCATGTCTGTGTATGTGTATGTGTATGTATGTATGTATATATGTATGTATGTATGTATGTATGTGTCTGTGTGTCTATGTATGTGCTTCTGTGGAGCAGACGACACACTGAGCTCTGGACCTCCGGATGCCCCAGGATGGTTCCTCTACTTCGGAAGCATTCCTTTCCAACCTAGATACTTACTTGGTTATATACATTTACTTTGGCTTTTGACAACGCGAATTATTACATACATTCCTTCCTATGTTTTTCAAATCTTACCAATGAGTAACTTTTTTTATTGCATTAAAATTCAGTTGGCAGAGAACACTTCCATTTCTTCTAAACATAAATGCAGGAACAGCTTCTGTTAGGGCATTGAGGCACTGCTGGGGTCTTGTGTGCAGGCTGTGTTTGGTAGAAGATATAGAATTTATTCTGCAACCAAACTGTCTGAGGGTTGCTATTTTTCCCACAGAGCATATTTATTTCCTTTTTGACAGCGTTCGAGGTTATGGACTCTATTTCTGTTGGACAAAAGAAAACAGTACACCATAAAATCTATGATATTATACTGGGGAAAACCAAGCGCATTCATTTTCTCTGAGATGAGGCCGCCCATCTCAGTAACTGAAGGGATGAGAAAGCAGACACTCTGGGAGCATGTAAGCTTAATTTAAGCAAAAGATGATCTTTGGTTCTTTCGGGTTCCATTAGAAATAAACTACATAATTAAATGACAGTCAGATTCTCTGCAAACATGCCAACAGGGAGGGAGGGTTCCTCACCTTTTGGCAAAATACAGAATCAATATCCACCAGGGGAAAGAGAGAGAGAGAGAGAGAGAGAGAGAGAGAGAGAGAGAGAGAGAGAGAGAGAGAGAGAGAGAGAGAGAGAGAGAGAGAAAGAAAGAAAGAAAGAAAGAAAGAAAGAAAGAAAGAAAGAAAGAGGGAGGGAGGGAGGGAGGGAGGGAGGGAGGACAAAAGGAGAAATCCTCACAAGAGCCACAGATGATAAAAGATTTAAAATGTGAATAAAATATCACAGGCCATCATTAAAGCAGATGATACAGTTCTCTGCCGAGGCAAATGTCTCATCGGAGGAACAAAAGCAGACTCCAGCACAGAGGGCGGGTGGAGGAAGCCTCAGACCTCCTGCCTCTGCAAGCGGCTCCTTCCCCAGGAGCAGCACTGGGAGCCAGGTACCTCCCCTCTCCTGACCATCGCCACAGCTGTGAATGCAGCCTAAACACTCATTGTTTCATAGATGTGTAGAATGAATTTTGAGCCTGAGAACAAAGAGACAGTGCTTGCTGTCAAACACAGAGAGATGAATCTATTGGCTCCCTCCATAGATAAAACCCAACCCAGAGAAATGAGAGAAAGGAGAATTCTGACTGGATGGCTGTAAGAGCCATCTCGAATTGAAAGGCTTTTGTGGATACAATGGGAAAGACTTATTGGATGTTGATAATTATTGAGTTCTTGCCAAGCAGACTATCGTGAGGATTTCCATATCCTAAAGTCAAATTCCTATTTTGAAAAAGCTCAAGGGGCTGGAGAGATGGCTCAGCGGGTAACTGACTGTTCTTCCAAAGGTCCTGAGTTCAAATCCCAGCAACCACATGGTGGCTCACAACCACCCATAATGAGATCTGACACCCTCTTCTAGTGCATCTGAAGACAGCTACAGTGTACTTATGTACAATAATAAATAAATCTTTTTTAAAAAAAGAAAAAAGAAAAAGCTCAGGAAATGATATTTTAGTACGCGTGCTGTACTGGTTATTTTTGTGTAGCTCTGATCCCGATCTCAGACAGACCAACTTCCGGGGTGGGGGGGCAGTATTTATTTTGACCCATAGCTTTGGATGGTTCAGTCCTTCATGGCGGACAGGGCTTGGAGGGGAAGAGCCACTCTCTTCGTGCAGAGAAAGGGGAAGCTGGAACCGATCTTCCAGGCTCTTCCTTGCTTCTCTTCTGTTCTTCCTGGGTCCCTACGGCACGTTATGTCCCGTGGGCGTTCAGGGCAGGCCTTTCCCCAGTTATTCTCCTCTGAAAGGGAAGACTCCCCCGAATCCATGATCAAGAGGAATCTCTCTCCTTGTAAGTTACTCTCTTGGGTATTTTGGGCAGCGCTATAAAAGAGCAACTAATACAGGCAGGGTGCTAAAATATTGATTTTCAGGCTTCTCTGGCAAACACATGTAGCCATTGTCTTAGTTAGGTTTCGATTGGTATGATAAACACCATGACCAAAAGCAGCTAAGCTTAGCATTTGTAGTTCAACATCATCCAGGGAAACCAGGGCAGGAACCTGCAGTTAGAAGTTGATACAGAGGCCATGGAGGAACTCTGTTTATGACTTATTCCTCATGGCTTGCTCACCCTGCATTCTTAGAGGACCCAGGGACATCAGACTAAAGGTGGTCCCACTCACAATGGGCTGGGCCCTCCAACATCAATGGATAATTAAGAAAATGTTCTACATGCTTGGCTACAGCCTGATCTTACAGAGGCATTTTCTCAATTGAAGCTCCTGTCTCTCCGATCACTCCAGTTTGTGACAACTTGACAAAAAACTCGTCATCACCCACGGAGTCATACTGCCAGGCCAGGTTAAACTTTCTATTTACATTAGTTTTTACAGTTAAGTTTTAAAGCATCCTAATGAGATAGGAGCTTATTGAGATTGTATTCATTACATATGTATTTAGGATATATATCCTGGAAATGTAACATATATTTGTGTTGTCTAATCTTGAGTCATTTTGCCACACCTGGGAAGAGGGAACCTCAGCTGAAGAATTGCCCCCATCAGGTTGCTCTACGGGCATGTCTGTGGGGGCATTTTCATGACTGTTAATTGATGCAGAAAGAAAAGCCCACCGTGGGTAGCACCATCCCTAGGCAGGTAGAGCTGGCCTATATACAAAAGGTAGCTGAACATGAGCATGGGAGCAAGCCAGTAAAAAGTGTTCCTCTGTGGTTTCTGCTTCAAGCTCCCATCTTGAGTTCTTGCTCATCCCAAGTTGCATTTGGTCATGATGTTTATCACAGCAACAGAAACATTATAACCATCTTAAAGGCAAGCAAACTAAAGCCAAGAGTACTTGGCTGAGACTATTCAGCCCTACCACCTCTCTCCAGCAACCAGGTCTGGCCACCCTTGCTATGTCCTCAGGCAGACCCGGGTCAGTGTTCAGAGCATCTCACCTCATTATCCGGCTAATATCCCTGATCTGGGTCTGCTGGTATTCTCAGTCCTGATAAACACCACCCCATTTTCTTCCTGTGAACTTTACTTCACTCATCCTCCCTCCATTTACAGCCCTGGCGATGTCGAGTTATCAGGAAACACTTGTTTTCTCAGTGTTAAGTGAAACTTATGTCATGATTTGATTTATTGCCCTTGTTGCTCCAGCTTTCCTGGCTCTCTACATACAGTATAGACTTCAGTTCAGGGACAACCTGCCATTTGCATCCATGTGTGAGACCTAGAATGGCAGTGGTGGCATTTGATAATGTTGCACGGAGACCGCAGATACTGTATCTTTATCCTACTATGTTTGAAAACATGATACAAACCTGTATTAGCTGACTTGATTATTCCTGGAACAACCTGATTATTTCTAAAAATATCTAAATGGGGCAACTATCTCCCTCACTCCTTTTTAAATGAGTATTCTTCCTTCAGATGATATATACAACTGGGTTCAGACTTGGAACATTCTAATTAAGAAACATAGTTGGTCCCAGCACTGCTCACAATACAAACCTTAAAGTTTAAATTCCTGGCCTCTACCCATACTTATTCCCAGCTTAAATGCATGTATATATGTGTGTGTGTGTGTATAACACATTACTATATTATATATATCATATTAGAAAGCATGCAAAATTTGTTCATATTATCCTTGATTACCTTGCTTAATGTGATACACTAGCTTGATCCATTTCCCTGCAAATTTCATTTTTTTATAAATGAATAAACTTCTAGTGTATATATACACCACATTTTCATTGTCTATTCGTCAACTGATAGGCATCTACACCAATACCATTTCCTGGCTCTTGTGAAAACAGCAGCAATAAACATGGATATACAAGCGTCTACAGTAACCCAAGAATCTTTGGGTACGTGCCCAGGAATTCTATAGTTGATAAATACAAAGAAAAAAATGCAAAACTGTCAGTCAACACACTGGCCAATGAATTGAACCAATGGTTCTCAAAAGTAAATGAAATGATGGATAAATACTTTTTAAAGTTGTAGGGAGCCAATGAAGTCCTGAGCAAGTGGCGAGCCAAGTCCTGACTGAATATGTATTGTTGGTGTGGGCACAGCCATGCCAAGGACCCCAGTGCCTCACCCCATGGGAATGGCAAAGCCTTCTCCAGGTGAGGCCCTGAGGGATGGGGGTGCCTTCCTCAGCTGAGTACAACAGACTGACCTGTGTGTGCTAGAACAAGCAACTGTCACTCCCCACCCCATCCCTGGATGTTTACAACCTGAGACAGCCTGCCTACTGACATCTACTACCAAGACCAGCCAACCCTGCCCCTCTGCTATACTTAATAAAAACGCCGAGGTTCCAGGCTGCTGTTATAGCTGCTACTACTCCAGCCGAGTGCACACAACCCCTCACCTCGGGCTTTTTGTATGTGAGTCTCTCTCCTGTGTTTATTCCCTCATTACTACTAATCAGGGTTCTAGGACCTCAGCCGGGTGAGTTATACTTAGAGTGTTAAGCTGAGTATGCCTAGCCACCAAGGAAATGAAAATTAAAACGACTCCGCGAGTCCATTTCACCCCTATCATGGAGAAAACAAAAGGTAACAATTGCTGGCCAGGATACAGGAAAAGGAGAGTTGTACTTATGGCTGGGGACTATCAACTAGTTCAGTTACTGTGGATATCAGTGAGAGGCTTTTCAAAAATTAAAAATAATGTCATATTTAGAGATATAGGAGACCTAGTACTTGGGATGCAGAGGCAAGTGGATCTCTGAGTTCGAGGCCAGCCTAGTCTAGAGAATGAGTTACAGGACAGCCAGGGCTGCACAAAGAAACCTGTCTCAGATAAGTAGGGGGAGAGGGGGGAGAGAGGAAGAAAGAGAGAGAGAGAGAGACAGAGACAGAGACAGACAGAGACAGAGAGACAGAGAGACAGAAAGAGAGTCTTAGAGACAGAGACAGAGAGACAGAGAGAGACAGAGACAGAGAAAGACAGAGAGAGACAGAGAGACAGAGAGAGAGTCTTAGAGACAGAGACAGAGAGAGACAGAGACAGAGAAAGACAGAGACAGAGAAAGACAGAGAGACAGAGAGAGAGTCTTAGAGAGAGGGAGGGAGGGAGGAGATGGGAGAAATGCTGATGATAGATAATAAAGGTGTTAAAAAGCAATTCATGCAATATATACTACTCCCTAATCTGAGAACTATTATATATTCTTTCATTTCTAGTTGTTCTCATTTATTTTTATATTCCTGAATAATATTTATGTTGCTGTAGACATAGGGCATGTTCTGTATGATGCTAATTCTTTGATATTTGTTATAATTTCTTCTGTCTTTGGCACAGGTTCAAAGTTTCCTTGTGAGAGAAACATATGCTTTCTATTCATTTGGTACCCGGTGTTATACATGTAAGTATACACACAACAGTATTGAAATATGATCTGCATATGTGTACACATGTACAAATGGCTCTAGATTATCATTTCTATGTGTTCTCACATATTGATGTGTACTTATGTGGGGAGTGGATGAAGTACTGAGTGCACGTATTATTGACAGGGTCGAAGACCCCACTATCTCAGACCCATGAAAATGACAAAGCCTGCCTCAGATCAGGCTCAAGAACTGGCAAAACATTCCTCTGGTCCAAGTGTGAGTGTTGGCAGATGACTGGCCAGTGTGTACATAAACTAGCAACTGCTCTCCCTCCTCCCTCCGGATGACAGCCCCCTGACTGACGTGAACTGTGCTCCTTCCTCCAGCTGACAGTTGACTGATGTGAGCAACTGCTCACCTACCAAGTCTCACTAACCCTTCTTCCTGTGCTGCACATAATAAATGCTCCGACTTTCCAGGTTACGTCGCTGGTGCCCTCCATCAGAGTGAGCACGGCCAGCCTGAGCCCAGCTTCTCTGTCTATGTGTCCGTGTGTCTGTCTTCTTTACACTCCCCTTTTGCCTCAGGTCCTTGATCTGAGTTTTTCTGTTTGCTTAGGCTACAGGATCTCTTTCTTGGCTTGTGACTTCATGTAACGCATATGAGGCTGCTTCGCATATGAGTACTGGCTACTGTAGGGCTGTGTTCTGTGCTCTGAGACTCCACAGTGGGAAGTTACTGGGATGCCTCCCTACCTGAAGGGGAACTAGCTTTCCAGACTGACTGATTTTCACTTCCATGTCCTATTATAGTGCGAATTAACTTGTGCATTTGATTGAGGTTGGCAGCTCAGACTCTCAGGCCTCTTCAAGTCAAAGTGTGTGGTGTTAATTCTAGTGTCTGGATCCGGGAATATACAAAACACATCTCTGCCAGCTCTAGTATGCAATCTACTATCTCATCCCCTGGGGTTGGCCATTTTCTCTTACGAGCTCATATGTCTTCTACACAAATGCCAATCAGCAAATGATCTATTGATCGACCTATGTTATGCAGAGACCGGATTTCTCGGCCTCACATAATCAACAGTTTGAGATGAATGTTTTCTTGAGCTCGAGCTGCTGTTTGTTGCATTGTAGGAGGTTCAGCTGAATCCTTGGCCTCTGCCCATTAGATGGAAACCAGCAACACACACCTCCTTCCTGAATGGTGATAATTAAAAATGTCTCCAGAGTACACAAAATTTGTCCAGGGGGTAGGGTGGGGGGAGTATCACCTCCAGTTGAGAATCCTCACTATAAGGAAATGGCATGTTTCCCTTTAAAGCTGATGACTGTGTGTTCCTGTCACTGAGACAATAATCCCATTGATCTAGTCTTACTGCACATAAGACGCCATGCTTTTATAGAAACAGCTTTACTTAGACCTAGAGAAAGAAAAGCATGGTGTGTCACAATGGCATGTAGGGACAACCTAGCAGTGGGCTCCACAACCACTCTGTTCCTGTAGAGTTCTTGGGAGGATGTGTGCAAATTGGCCAAGTCCTGCTGAGACAGTGTCACGTGGCACTGCTATTATTGCCCAGATCCCCTTGTACAGGCTCACCCACCAACTTGGCTCTATGATATGTTGCTTGTTTCTTTCTGAATGTGTTTGTGGAGACAAGCCAGCCAACATAAGAGTCAAAGAGAATCGTATCTTGACCTGTAAGTAGTTAACGCTCAAGTCTCCCTGTCACAGAGGAGCAGTGGCCCATGCAACTGCATTGGTCCACACATGCTATCTGTACCTTGTATGACCCTAGGTGCTAGTGCTGGGGGAATGAAGGGTTACCAGGCACTTTCTTAAGCCTAGCTTATTATCTGGCAGACACTGCCAGGGCTCCATCCGAGCAGGTCAGCAGGAAGACTGCTTTTGATTTAACAGTGCTCTGAACAAGACCCTCCTATGGCTTTCTAAGAATTCACTTTTGTGAATGCGCCTGCTATCCTGTCCCATGAATGGCTTAGTGAGCAGTTACAGCAGCCACATAGATGCCAGCAGCGACAGAATTTCCTTGGAGGACTGCTCAAAAAGATCAGAGGCACATGGGCTCCCTACCTCTACTTGTAAGAGAATTTGAAGTCAAGGGAGCAGTTGGTTCACCATCATACAGCATCTGTAATTTCACAGACTGCTCTCTGTGTGTGTGTGTGTGTGTGTGTGTGTGTGTGTGTGTGTGTGTGTGTGAGAGGGAGAGGGAGAGGGAGAGGGAGAGGGAGAGGGAGAGGGAGAGGGAGAGGGAGAGGGAGAGGGAGAGGGAGAGGGAGAGGGAGAGAGAGAGAGAGAGAGAGAGAGAGAGAGAGAGAGAGAGAGAGAGAGAGAGAGAGAACACACCTGGGAGAACAAAGGGCCCAGTAGGAAGGAGCTGGAGAGAGCAGATTTCTAGCCACTAGGCCCTTGGTGCTGACAAGCTTTTGACCGCCTTGCTCCTGAGCCACAGGAGTACAGCAAATGTGCACGGTGGCTGCGGCTGCGGACCAAGCAGCAGACGCAGCAGAACAAATTCCACTGTGAGTGTTTACTTTCTGAGGGCAAGCTGAATACTGCTGAACTCCTTGCCAAGACCTTCCTATTGGTTAGAGCGGCAGAGGGCAGAGGGAAGAGGCTCTACCGAGGAGCAAAGACGTGGGAGATTTCCAGAAGCCTACAACCTGCTGCCTCCCGCAGGGCAGCTGCCTTCCCTTCCATCTGCATGGATCTGTAATGACCTTCCACAGCTTCCAGACTGCTGCTGCCCCCCAAGAGCCCAACTCCACTCTTCTGCAATTCAGACACCTTTTCTGTTGTGAGGTATGAGCACTGGGAAGGTCTCAGCCTCCTGTTTATAAGGTAACTGCTAGGCACTAATACGAAGGCCTGCTGGTGCCATCAACGTTACACAGAAGTAGCTAGGGTCCCTCTCATCTAAGAGTTATAATCCCTTCCTTTTGTTCTTGGATACTGGGCCAGCCCTTGGCTTCTGGGGACAGTCCTAGGGATTGTGATTGTGACCTCAGGACTCTGCAGCTCTTTCTACGTTTTCCTTTGATTTGATTTTGTTTTCTTTTGTTTTCTTTGTGTCTTGGTTTTTGCTCTGTCTTGAATGCGCTTATATTCACACGAGGAACCCTAGACTTACTGCTCACCTGGGCATGTGTGAGTCCTTTGTATGAAGGCACATGGCTCCTGACCAAAAGCTCACATCATCACTGTGAAATTGTAAAGTTTAAAAATGTAATTTGAGTCCTTGAGGTAAAACATGTTTGAGGCCTTTTTTAAACACTTAGAGAAAATGAGATTACCTGGATAAGAGGGCCGTTTTCATCAACTTTTGCCAGCCAGTGGAACCCCAGAATGGTCTCCACCACTCCAGAGATGGCCAATACCTAAGTTCCCACCTTTAGTCCCGATCTCACTTTGAAAGACAAGCCCCATTTCTATCCATCCACACAGTACCTCCTCTTAGATGGCCCCTCCAGCATCATCCACATGCGGTACCCAGAGACATCAGAAGAGGGTGCGGTTAGATTCCCTAGACCTGGAGTTCCAGATGGTTGCCAGCTACTCTGTGTGTGTGTGTGTGTGTGTGTGTGTGTGTGTGTGTGTGTGTGTGTGTGTGTGTGTGTGTGTGTGTGTGTGTGTGTGTGTGTGTGTATGTGTGTGTGTGTGTGTGTACCTACCCATGTGCTGGGAATTTAATCAGAGTTCTCTGCAGGAGTAACAAGGGCTCTGAGTTCTCTCTCCAGCCCCATTGGTTGGCTACTTTCATTAAACCTGGCCACACCTGATGTACTCACTTAAAAATGGACAGTAGCCATAAAGTACAAGATAACCATGCTTCAATCCACAGACTCAAAGAAACTAAGTAACAAGGAGGGCCCAAGGGGGGGGGGTTCTTGAATCTCACTGAGAAGGAGAAATAGAATAGACATGGAGGGGTGGTAAAGGGAGGGAAAGGGGTGGGGGAAAGGTTGGAACGGGAGTGGGAGTAATCAAGTTGGGGAGTACATTGGGGAGGACAGAGGGAGAGAGAACTGGAATTGGTGGGGTTGAAAGCATCTCTGGGATGAGCTAGAAACCTAGGACAATAGAAACTCCCAGGCATCCATTTGCCAGCCAGTGGAACCCCAGAGTGGTCTCTACCACGTCTTACAGCTTCCAGAGAAGGCAAACCCCCAAGTTCTCACCTCTAGCCCCATCTCTATCCACCCACTCAGAGCCTCCTCTTAGATGCTGGCTACTCCAGCATCACCACAGGCATGGATGATCCTAGCAATAAGGGACACAGACCCTGAAACAGTCACCTCCTGTGACCAGGAAAGACTTCCAGTGGTGGGACTGGGAAACCAACCCAGTCTCAAAACCTAATACCTACAATTTGTCCTGCCAATAAGACGTGCAAGGGTAAAGATGGGACAGAAGTTGAAGGAATGGCCAACCAATGACTGGCCCAGTTTGAGACCCAGGCTGTGAGAGAGAACCCGCCCCGATACTAGTAATAATATTCTGCTCTAGGTCCAGAAAGGCGCCGAGTGTAACTGCCATCTGAGAGGCTCCCTTCGGCAGCTGATGGAAACAGATGGCAGAGACCCACAGCCAATCATGAAGTGGAGCTTGGGGAATCCTGTAGAAGATGGGGAGGAAGGGTTGAAGGAGCCAGTGAGATCAAAGACACCACAAGAAAACCTACAGACTCAGCTAACCTGGGCTCAGAAGAGACTGAACCACCAACCAGAGATGGCGCACGGGACTGACCTAGTGTACAGCTTGGTCTCCGTGTGGGACTCCTAACAACTGGAGCAGGGGCTGCCTCTGACTCTGCGGCCTGCCTTTCGAGCCTTTCCCCTAACTGGGCTGCTTTGCCAAGACACAATCAAAGATGCGCCTAGTCCTATAGCAACTTGATATACCAAGGCAGGCTGATAGCCACAGGGGGCCTCCTTTTTTCTGAGCCTTTTCTGGTGGGGATGGGTGAGGTTGAGGGGGAGGGGAGGAAGCCTGGCTGAGAGGTGAGGTGAGAGGGGGGGACTGAGAGGATAGGAGGGAGGAGAAGCTATGATCAGGATGTAAAGTAAATAAATTAATAAAAAATATATAAAATTTTTTAAATTTTCTAAAAGTTTCATAATTCTGCCTACTCCTTGACCCTGTCTGTATCCACACCCAATCCTAGACCCATTGCTACCTTTGAATATTTTTAAATTCTTGAGTCTTTCTGTGTTTGTAACCTCAATGATGGACATTGTAATTAACAACATGATGCAATTTTTGAAGACATAGGAATGATATCTTTAGGGCAACGAATACGACCCCCCCCCCAAGCACCATCATATTGAGCAGTTACAGGGATAATAAAGGTTTGTGCTTAATGGGGGGGGGGGGACGAAAACCTGGCCACACTGAACTCCCGCCTTGACAGCTGTGTGTGAACTGTACCTATAGTCCCCATCCTTGCAGTCCCAGTTTAGAACCTTAGACTCACCCCAGAGCTCATTCTTCCCATCTCTCTCTACCACCCTAATCCGGAAAACTGGGATGCCCCTAATCCCATGATGCAACTGTTTCCCCCAACTGTCTCTGCTACTGCCGAGGTTGGCGTTACTGCTGTGGCACACCTGGATTACTTTACATGGAGACTTCAGCATTTCCTGATGGGCCTGTTGCCTCCTCACTAGTCTTCCAAGGTATGTTTACATCCCTAAGGTTGAAATGCTCCATTTAGAACCTAAATCTCATCATATCCCCACTCCACCCATGACCACGTCAGGGCTAGCCATTTCAATCGAGCAAAGCCAGGGCCCTTATCTCTGTACAAAGATGTACAGGGATCCATATCAAGGCCCCGAGTGGTGTGAGCATCTCATATCAAGGCCCTACATGGTGTGAGGATCTCACATCAAGGCCCCACATGGTGTGAGCACCTCACATCAGGGCCCTGCGTGGTGTGAGCAACTCCTCTGACTTCTACCACTGATTCCTAGTCTCCCTCCTGTTCTCTCTGCATCAGTGATGCTGGCCCTCTGACTGCTCCTCCTGAAGGTTCTTGAACTAGCTGGGGGGTCTTCCTGCTTGTGCTTATTGTGGGCTAGTTCCCGTGCCCGTCAGATACTTAAATAGTTCCAATGAGACTAGATCTGGGTACTCTTAAAATGACGATCAGCACCCCCCCCCCAAATGCTCAATCCCTTTAGCCGTTTCGGTTTGTCTCTCATCCACACCATCCCCTAAAACAATAAGTAACTACATACTGTGGTTATCACTTGACTGTCTGTCACAGCTAGAATGTAAACTCTGTGAGAGTAGCCACCGTGTCTGTCTGCTTTAGTGATGTGTTCCACGTGAACATAAATGTTCCTGCCCATAGCTGGTGTATGGATTTGATGAATGAATAAAATGTTCGTCTCTACATTTAAAAAGGCTGAACGTACTGTAGGAACCATTGAAGAATTTGAGTAGCTGAGTGTTTCTGCCAGCAGTCACACTCCGAACCGGGTCCATCCTGAAAGGCAGGGCTGGACTGGAAGAGAAAAGATGGCGGGAAGGAAGCAGGCCAAGACAAAGGATTCTGTTCAAAGCCCCAGGTTTAATGAATTACTCAGTTTTTATAGCATGGGAAAAAGCCTTCCCCCCCCCCAGCCCCAGTCTTTGGGCACACAGGTGAGAGCCTGTAGGCAGGCCCTGAGAATGTTGTCTCTGGAACATCTAAAAGTCTTGTCAGCAGACAATGGTGACACTTTGAAGGGCAGTGGCAGGTGTAAACAGTAGAGCTGGCCTGGCAGATTGGAAGATACCACCGCAGGTGGTTCTTAGTGGCTGCAGAGGTCTGAGAAAGCCTGTTTAGAGAGTAGCCAAAGGGTATTATTAGAAGAATCAATGTCTTTGATCAATTTCATCTTTTTCTCTTTTATGATCCACCAATAATGTGTGATAGGAGGAGGAGGAGGAGGAGGAGGAGGAGGAGG
>NC_034591.1:69848681-69851921 GCF_900095145.1 Mus pahari | reverse complement strand
AGATGTCTTTGCTTCTTCGTTTGTTTTTTTTGGTTTTCCGAGACAGGGTTTCTCTGTGTAGCCCTGGCTGTCCTGGAACTCACTCTGTAGACCAGGCTGTCCTCGAACTCAGAAACCCGCCTGCCTCTGCCTCCCGAGTGCTGGGACTACAGGCGATGTCTTTGCTTCTCGTGTGGGTATGAGTACACCATCACAGTCCTAAGAGCCAGGCTCTGCTCTAAAAGCTGGGAGAATATGGGGGAAAAAGGCCCCGGCTGTGTGTCCTTCAGAGGCAGAGTGCTTGCTTAGCAGGGACCCTGAGTTCAATCCCTAGCACCACAAAAAAAGTAATAATAAATTTAAATTAAAAAAAAAAAAAAAAAAAAACCTTCTTGATTCAAATGTGAAGATACTGAGCACAAAAAAAGTCAAAAAAAAAAAAAAAAAAAAACTAAAAAAGACTGGGAGTGTGAGCGTAGGGCTAGAGCGGTATCTCAGTGGTTAGAGTGGGTATCGCTCTTGCAGAGGGCCACCTATGCAGTGGCTCACTATGGAAACTCCAGTTCCAGAGGATTTGACATCCTCTTCTAGCCTCTGTGACACACATGTTGTACTCATGTACACAGGAAAACACAAATGCATATAATAATAAAAAAAATCTTTCAAAAGAGCTTTAAAGATGGGGACTGGGGCAGGATGGAGAGAATACACTTGAGAAGTGGGAATGCTGGCAGCCAGACCCAGCCTGGACACACTGTGGTGTCGGGTAGAAGCATTTCACTTGGCCAAGCCATCTGTCTCCTGGAACGTGTGGCTGTGGATGGTCCTGCAGTATGGTTTGGATGAACGACAACCCCAGTGAGCACCATTTCCTCATCTGGTAAATGGAGCAGTGATCCAACCCTGGCTGAGTTACCTTGGAGACATGAGCTCATGTCCATGGCATCCCACACAGGGTAGCCGTTGTGTGAGAGCCAGTGGAAGGGGAGTGGCCGGCAGTGGCATTAGAGTAGGAAAGCCTCCTGGGAGGGTCATGGGTGTGGAGGAAGGAGTACAGAGCTTTGGCGATGACCAGGACGGACCTCAAGTGCGCATATTTTAGGATGCACTCGGAAATCTGTGAAAAAGGGTCACGGCCACACTTCGTAACAGCAGGGTAAGCCGAAGACATTTCCTCTCAGACTGCCTGCTTTCCCCCGGTTACTCTTTAGCCATGGCTATCCTGAAGAATGGGGCCTCTTCCCAGGAGATGAACACGTTTGACCAAATCTCTTGTCTGTTCTAGAGAGCAAAGGTCTGTCTGTGCTAAAAGGTAAACACCCACCACTGAATCTCAAGACTCCAGCCAGGACCTGGTCTCATAGAAAACTATGATTTTTAAAAAATTAAATTTAATTAGAAAACCAAAAGTCCAATTGAGTGTTCTTCCTCCAAAGCAGAAATTGTGAGCAAAACCAACAGCCTCCTGGCAGGTTCGTCACCACATCTGACGAAGACCCGTCTCTTCCCAGAGGCTGCCCTTGGCCTCTCTGAGAGGGTTAAATGTATTTAATTAGAAGTAATTTTTGGAAATGAAGGAAAAATATTAAATTATCTGGTCCAAAGCAAAACAAAGGACCCTGATTTCAGCTATCCATCAAGAGCTCACATCTAGGGTAGTGCATTACTGTAACTCAAATGAAAAGATCCCACTTAAAAGCACAATGCCCTCATCCACGCTGTCCTTATAGGAAATCATTAAGGCGTTTGCTCAGCACTGTGTGCTGGGAACGTGCTGTACAGTTATTCTGACTGCCAGCACACCCTGCTGAGGCAGGCCTTCTGTGACATCTTAAACTGAAGTGGAAAGAGGAGATTAAGCTACTTAGGTTTTGGAGGGAATAAATGAGTGGACCAGAGTGAGACCTCGGATGATAAAGGCAGCTGTTTTAATCTACTCAACCATTACATTAGAAATTTATTCACTGTATAAAATGTTACTCAGTGTGGGCCTAGACCTTGTATATGAATCACTGCTGTGGTTTGACAATGTTCCTTATGAAAGGAAAGTGCTGAAATTTAGTCCCCATTAAAAGATTCTAAGAGAGAATTTGCAAGGGGTGAGGAGGGTTCTGCCTTCATGAGGGAGTGGCTCTCTATCCTGTGATTAAGAGAGTAGGATGTTATCTTGAATGTGTGAGGGAGCCAGGCCAGCTCTCTCTGGCCTTGCAGTACCTTGCAGCAGTCCAGGATTCATTCAGGAACAGGGCCATCACCAGATCAGCCCCTCAACCCGGACCTAGAACTACAAGCCAAAATAAACCTCTTTTCTTTATAATTTGTCCAGTCTGTTGGTATTGTGCTATCAGCAACACAAGACAGACTAAGGAAATTGCACTGTGGGTAATTTTAAAGAGCGCTAAAAGCCTCTGAAAAGGCTACGCTGCTGTATCTGAAAAGTGAGGGTCTCCCTGTGCTGTTCGGCAAAGCTGCTATGGCTGTAAGTCAGTCCACAGACTCAGACTGAGGGCAATCCAGGGAGGAGGGCACGTGGGAATCCAGGTCCTCCACGGCTCACTGAGTGGGGTCCAGTACCCGGATGTAAAGATGAGCAGATGAGGGAACCAGGCTGTCTTCCTCAGCACTGGACCAAGTGACTGTGCTGTCCTTCAGCCCTGCTCTCCATGGGCATTACCCCGTGGCGTCTATGGCCGAAGCCAGACCCATTGCAGCTCTTGGTTCATTTGCAGAGCACCATCCCCTATTCCAAGACTGGCTTCAGTTTGATTTTAAAATCTTTGTTTTGAATTTTGAATTAAAATGTTAGTGGTAGTTCTGTCCAACTTTTGCTTGGAATAGATGATATGTCACCCCATAAATATGTTGTGGCCTCACATTTTCTTACCACCTTATTATCTCCGAAGTCCTTGCATACACGGTTCATTTCATTTGCTTCCGGTGGCAGCAGAATCTCTGAGGTCAAGGGGACCACTGTTCTTCCATTTCATTTGCTTAGGTTCAACAGCTACAGAAGCGGGGAAGCAAAATCTTCTGCTCAGGGAGGACACGTCGTGATAGCTCAGTCCCTGGATCCTGTCTGTCACAGAGGACTGAAGTGGCGTGTGTGTCAAACCTCATCTTTCTCTTCCTGTCTTCTCTTTTCCTCTTTGTGTCCCCCCTCCCTCTCTTCTTTCTTTCTTTCTTTCTTTCTTTCTTTCTTTCTTTCTTTCTTTCTTTCTTTCTTTCTTTCTTTCTCTCTCTCTCTCTCTCTCTCTCTCTCTC
>NC_034591.1:69817301-69848463 GCF_900095145.1 Mus pahari | reverse complement strand
GAACTCACTCTGTAGACCAGGCTGGCCTCGAACTCAGAAATCCGCCTGCCTCTGCCTCCCAAGTGCTGGGATTAAAGGCGTGCGCCACCACACCTGGCTCTTTCTTTCTTAATAATAGTGAATCAATGATGGTCCTGGCTTCACCCTGTCTGGATTTGTGTAGACTAAAACAGAATGGAGAGAGGAGGAGGGGGGAAGATGGAGGAGGGAGGAGGGAAGGAGGAAGGAAGATGAGACAGAGCTGCCTGAGTCTGAGCACGGGTTAAGCCGTGCCATTCCTCAAACCCAGAGAACCGGGTGCTGGGAGATCTTCGCACCTTAAATTAGGTAGTAGGATTTATTGATTTATTTATTTATTATCAGCCACAAGACAATTCTAAAACCAATGGTAAGAGAAGATGGAAGTGAACTTGAAATGGTGTGAAAGAGTTGTCACTGAATGTTCTGGACTATTAAATGACTTTGCTCGGTGGTACTGGACATAAGCATAGAGTGCCATGGTCTTGCTCTTACATATTCATAAGACAGGATTGCCAGTCCAGACGGGCAGCAACAGCGACTTTACTTACTGATTGGTCAGAACTCTGCCTTCTGCTTTACATCCTCAGCTTCTGCGGGCACCTTTGACCTCATTCGGGAAGGAGGTCACATTTGGCCGGCTTGCTGAGCTCCTTCTCAGAGCCTCTCTCAGGCTGGCTGCCAATAACCCTCCCAGTAATTGTGTTGTAAGTCTGAGGAAAGTTGTTTTGGGTCATCGCCCAGGGCCTGATGCCCCAGTTGTTGACACATATGTCACAATCTTTATATTATAGAGCTGAAATTAGGCACCAGAAGGAGCAGAGAATTTACCCTCTCTATAGTTGTAGCAATTATGTAGTCTGGAACCTTAAACGCAATGTTCCCTTTACAATAAAATTTTAAAACCTTCATGCCTACTATGTTTGGAAAGGCAGATATGGCTGGCCCCACTAACTTCTATCCTGTCTGTTTGACTTGCATAATTTGGGTGAGTTTCTGTTTCCTGAGAACACATGCCCTCATTACATCTCTGGACATTTGGATTCTGCTAGAACTCCAACATATTTAAAACAAAATCGAACGTCCCCTGTCCACATAGAGAATGTGACACTGCTGCTCTCAGAACCTTAAGTTTTCCTTGGACACTTTCATGCTTGTGTTTAAGGCAGCCTCTTGCACGTTTTGTTTTGAAAAGTGTGATGTCCAATCAGAACGGAGATGTATATTTAGCAAGAAGGTGGAAGATGGTTCCATAGGAACAGGGTGAGAGGGAAGAAAAAGAATAAAACCATCCCTGTTAGCCTTTGCCGCAGGGTCTCGAGCTATTCTTAATCTTGACAGCAGGATTAATGAGGGGAAAACGGTCCCCAGAAGAAATGTGGTTGGAGGCGCTGACCTACCCTCTATCCCCTCACGCCAAGAGGGGCAGAGTCTAGAGAAAATTTCCCCTGTGAGGGTTACTGGGAAAACAAGTCTTTGGCTCTTGGTAAACACTCATCGACCTTGGGAGCAAGCAGCCTAGGGTCAAAGCATAACAGAGCCTCAAGGCAGAGGAAGAACCTTCTGGAAGGCTTCACAGTTTGGATGGGGAAGATCACCTATACTTGGAGACAATGTGGAGCCCTTACAAAGCTGTGCTGGGCAGAGCCAACCTATGGTTCATGGCAGGCGGAGCCCTTTGCAGGCGGAGCTTCCAGCTGGGGCCCTGGGAAAGATGTCAGGAGAAAGCAGAACTTGGAAAGTCTCGGAGGAGACGGATACAGGGGAGAGGAGAGTGGGAAAGAGGTATTGGAATGATAGAAACAGGGAGTGTTGTAGTGAGTTGTAGCAGTTAAAATGGAAAATCTGCGGGCAATGGTAGTGTGCACCTTTAATCCCAGAGCTGGGGCGGCAGAGGCAGATGGATCTCTGTGAGTTTGAGGCCAGCCTGGTCTAGAGATCTAGTTCCAGGACAACCAGGGCTATACAAAGAAACCCTGTCTCAAAAAAATAAAATAAAATAAAAAGGGAAAACTCTCTTCTGTATGCTCTTCTCACTTAGATTGTCTAGAAGCCACCCTTCACAAAAAGTGGAACCACTCAACAGAGACTGTATAGGACAACAAAGCAGCCATTTCCCAGGCTATGTCAGGCAGACTCTCCTACATAAAAACATGCACAGATAAGGGCTTGTTTCTCTGACGTCAGAGATGTGAGGAAAATACACTGAAGGTGACTTCAAATAAAAATTTATTTTTGCTACAATTCCTCATTGTTCATCAACATCTAAGTAGTGGGTAGATGCCTCCATGATAGGAAAGCCTCACATTATGAGCTGAACAGTCTCATGTCAACTTGATGTACGCTAGAGTCATCAGAGAGGAGGGAGCCTCAACTGGGAACTGTGGGTCAGGCTGTAGGCAAGCCTGTAAGTCGTTTTCTTAATAAGCGGTTGCTAGGGAAGGACCCAGCCCATTGTAGTTGGGGTGGTCCTGGGTTCTATAAGAAAGCAGGCCGAGCAGGCAGGAGAACAAGCCAGTGAGCAACACCCCTTCATGACCTCTGCATCAGCTCCTGCCTCCAGGGTCCTGCCCTGTTTGAGTTCCTGTCCTGACTTCCTTGGATGATGAGCTGTGATGTGGATAGACAAGATGTGTTTTGGTCATGGCACCTCATCACAGCAGTAGAAACCCTAAGATGCATTAAAAGAAATGTCTTTTTTTTTTTTCCATATTATTTATCCTGTGGGGGAGTCAAAGTGTTCTCAATTTTTATTCTTGCTAATAAGAGTCTTCTGAAAAGCCAGAGCGATATAATAAGAGATTGAATTCAAGCTCAGGAGGCCTCCTGATTCCCAGTTTAAAGCCTCCCTACCATGGCTAGCCCATCCATTTTACCAGCAGGTGTCTGTAATGTTGGCTAGATAACAAAATCGTAGGCCCCCACATGAATGAGCACACAGAGAACTGGGTTCCTCCCTCCACTAAAAGCCCGCCACTCCTAGGAAGGAACCAAGCTCCTCCCTCCAAGAGGCGGGAGCATCCATTGGTCAGCATCCACTGGATTAAAGCGATCCTGCAGAAGACAGGAATCTGGCCTGAGTAAGCATAAAACTTCCATAGAAGCAAGCTTACAGGATGCTATTCATAATGTTCAACAAGAAGATTAGTTATAAATGTTCTAAGGGTCTTAGGGTTTTATTCCTGTGAAGAGACACCATGACCAAGGCAGCTCTTACAAAGGACATCGTTTAATTGGGGTTGGCTTACAGTTTCAGAGGTTCCGTCCATTATCATCACAGTGAGAAGCATGGCAGTGTCTGGAGAAGGAGCTGTGAGTTCTACATCTTGACCCGAATGCAGCCAGGAGGAAACTGGCTCTTCTGCAAGAAGCCAGTGGGAGGGTCTCTTCACACTGGGTGGAGCTTCAAAGCCCACCCCCACAGTGATGCACTTCCTCCAACAAGGCCACACCTCCTAATAGTGCCACCTCCCATAGGTCAAGCATATTCAAACCACCACAGGGACTACCATCACTTTTACAGCTTTGTGGAGGACGTGGATTAACAACTCAATATTGGGAAAATACTTCTGCGTTAAGGTAATTGACAAAGGCCTGTTTCCCCAGAGTATGACTAGGGAAGAAAAAGAAATGTACCCAGACTTAAAATGACGAGAGTATAAATTTAAAAAATTTTACCCCCTTCCCATAAAAGGGATATATGGTCATTTGTTAATTAGAAAAATGATTCTATTTTTAATTCTTTAAGAGGCAAAAACAGCCAGTTACAGTAAACTAAGATAAGGAGTGATTAGAGATTTTAAATGGCCATTTTTACCAAGATTAGTCTCTGAATTCTATAACCTTAGGTTCAGGGGAAACTAACGTATATAGTGTGGAGCTGGCACCTGCTCAAGGAGAACATTAAGATGAGGATTCATGATTTAAAAATCAAACCGCAATTGCGGTAAAGCATGTGGCAAATATTTAAAGCAGAATGAGTTTGTCTAGGAGCCTCTTACAGCCTAAGCCAGAGTCCCTAACCCACAGGGAGCTCCGGGAAATCTTGGGCAGGAAGCGCAGGAAGGTCCCAGGACTTTCAGTCATTTGTTCTCTTCTGTCTGGGGCCTTGGCTGGTTCTGAGCAGTTAACAGCCATCACACAGCCGCAGACTCAGCAAGAAAAACTCAAAGAAGGTTTAGAACTTTCTAGCGCAGGAGGAGGCTGCGCAGGTCCCGCTGCAGAGGCTGAGGATCTGCACTCGGAGACTTCAGTCCGTGGAGGGCTTCCATCAGCAACAGGACAACAAATGGCTGATGCGCTCCGCTCTGCTCTGCTCTGCTCTGCGTTTACTCTGCCTTGGCCCCCAAAGTTGCTACTTAAGCTCCCCATCTTGGAAAGCACTAAGGCTGAGGCCCCGGAGAAATTTTGTAAGTTCAGGACCTCTCTCTTCCCGATGGCTGGAGTCAAGTCTCCTCCCATCTCAGGGTTTCCAGCGCACCAGTGCCCAGGCTGCTGCTGAAGACACTAGTCAGCTCACACAGTGTCCTTTTCTCCCACCGCAGGCTGGTAAGTGAGAGCGGGAAGCAGCAGGCCTGCTTTGGGGGGGAAAAGCCCCCTTATGGCCCAGGGAGAAAGTCTGGAGAAATTCTCACCGACTCGGCTATGCAAGATACCCAGTAGTGTCCCAATTATAACAGCCCAATGGCCGCTACGGACATCTTCCTATCACTTGGCCCCTGGTATTTGTGTTCTCAGCATTTTTAATTAGCCGAGATGCCACCGCTGCAGAGGACCACATATAACCCAGAAAAACTGTCAGGGGCACACTATAAAAATTGAGTATGTGTCACCAGTAGATTTAGACTCTCCAGGTTAATATTATTTTTGCAATTAGGTAGTGAACTGGCATTAATTTACTCGTGCTGTGTGATTAGGTTAATTTACTCCAGAAAAGCTTACATTTTCAGAATTAAAAATGGTGGCCATGTCTTCTCACGATCCATCAAAGTCGCAGCGGTGCCGTAGAAACTCGGCCATTTTGTATTCTTATAGACTTTGCAATAATGGCTAAAGATGACCAAGTGCTGGGCCCCATAGATCTTCACGCTTAAGTACCTACGAATGAATGGTTAACTTAATCAATTACTTTTCCTATAGTAGGGCTTTTATAAATAGAAATCAGCATATAATGCTTAGGGCACTGAATTTTAGATGTAATAGTGCCTCTATGTGTCAAAAACAAGAGGCTTGCAAAAATAAAGCTAACTGTTACTGACCTTCGTGGCTTCAGATGCCCCCTCTTATGTCTGCCTGGATCAGTTACATCCCTTAAGGATGCAAACCTGCCCGCCCTGCTCGCACATTCCCTGGAACTGTGGTCCTGCTAGCATTTTTGAAAATTGCTTTAATTAACCTTATTTCATCTTGGGTAGTGGTAGAACAGTTTTGTTTGTTAGCTATGCATTCCTTTGTCTCGTCATTAACCTTGACTTTTGCCCTTGGAATTGATGGTAATTTATATTGTGAGCCAGGTGTTAGAACGACGCGCACTGGGGTAGCTAGCAGCCGTGCCCTCGGTGGTTAGGATTCTGTAGATTACAGGAGACAGAAGCAGGAGTTGGAGGGCTGGAGAGAGAGGAAGTGAGGCTCAATCCCAGGTTCTCCAAGGGTGGGTTCTAGTCTCCAGCCGAGGATGTGGATTTTGGGATAGCCTCGGCTGGGGCAGGCTCTCAAGCCAGTTCCCTGAAGTCAGAGAAAGGGGTCATTTACAGGAGGGGAGGAATCGTGGCCAGTCCCAAACAGTTCCACTCTAATAGTCAGCCAAATGTGCTGCAATATTAGGCATAGTGTGCCTCTACTCTATGAGTATCCTTGTCTTTCCCTCTCTCCCACTCTGTCCACAGCCAAATACCTCTACCGTATATAACCAAATACACCCACCACATATAACCGAGTCCTTGGCTTTACATCTGCACTCTTGTTGAAGCACACAAAAACCCAGTTTCAACCCCTCCTGTCTGTTTTGTTTTGTTTTTCCTAGAAATGCTCTCTCTCTCTCTCTCTCTCTCTCTCTCTCTCTCTCTCTCTCTCTCTCTCTCTCTCTCTGTGTGTGTGTGTGTGTGTGATTCACAAGCCCCTGAAGGCCAGGGCACTGTGAGGCCACAGACAGGGAGGTACTGAGGTCCAACTCCAGCCCCCGAGGGCATGGCACTTTTAAGCTGGCAGAAACAGCTTTTCCCTTAAGTGCCTTGGCATGCCAGAAGGGGGAGAAGTTAGTTTCAGTACAGGGAAAAAAAAAAAAGACATTCCACACATACTCTTTTCTCTAGTAGTCAGGGTCTGTGTGGCTGTGTGTCGTCATTACTTCCTGTGCATTGGCACCCCCTTCATTCCGTGGGTTAGCGCATGAGCCGCAGAAGACGCTTTTCCCGCCTGTGCTTGTAAAGCATAATGGTTTAGAGACATGGGGGGGGGGGTGTCATTCAGAATGTCAGTACTTTTCAAAGAGCCAAGCCTTTCTATTTTCTTCTCGATAAATTCCTCAAGATCCAGGTCTTTCCTCAGCACCCCCCCCACCTCCGTTGTGGTGGAAGAATTTTGTGGGTCTAAGTTCCCACAAAGGCCACTAGTGGGCAGAAGTGGGCGGGGAGGCTGTGGCCTGTGGAGCAGAGCTCCTGGAAGCTGTCCACACTGCTGTTCCCCTCTCCCACTGCGCTGCTGCTGAGGTTGAAGGCAGTGTGTGTCTGCTTAGAACTGTCTAGAACACACGGGAGCGGCATCATGGGGGAAAAGGGGATCTTGGATGGGTAAAACTGTGGACAAAGAGCCTCTTAGCAGGGACAGCTTGGCCCTACCTGTAAACCTGAGTGGTGAGGGGTGGGGGCTACAGGAGTAGAAAGAACGTCACGGGATCCCAAGATTTCTCAGGTGAGGAGGAGGCCATGGCTTTGACACTTCCCAACACCCAAGGAGACTGTCACTACAGAGAATTGGGTGAGACTCCAAGATCTAACGGTCAAATGTCCATTTTTTATTTCACAGAAGCCATAGTCTCCCTAGTCCATTACTTTGTGAGAGCTGACTGACTAATGTCCCTAGTCAATCACAGTGGCTTGGCACAGTTGAAGTCACACCTTGATCATGGTCCTCCCTGTGGAGTTTGTCAGTGCCCTGAGAGGGTACCGCTCACACAACAACTCAGGGGGACCTGGTGCCTTTCATGCTGTGGCCCCATGGAGCCAAGGGCTTGCTGCTGGTGTCTGCATTCTGTGGACACAGATAGAGGACCTTGCAGGTGACAGGCAGGCCTGCTCACATTCCTTTGGCTAGAAGCCTTTGTTGAGTCCAAGCCTCACTGGGAGAGAGGCTGGGCTAACGGCACCTTGCACAGGAAGAAGATCGGATGGGCTTGGGCATGCATAAAGATGGGTCAGCCATTTGCATTGCTGACCTAAACATGGAGATTAGTCAGTTGACAGCTGTCCAATGAGTGTCCTCTAATAACTCAGGACTTTTGATCTTTGGAGGCCAGAAGACTTGAGTTTGGATGTTGTTGTTGTGTAATCTTGGGCTAAGAATTAAGCCTCCAGTTGTCCTGTGGGAAATGGGGTTATCTCATGGGTCACTGTGACCATGAAATGAAACAATAGACTACAGTGCCCATGTGACAATGCATGCTTACTCCCGGGAGCCATCGGCACTGGATGGGAGGAAGGAAGGAACTCTCTTTGTCCTGCTTGGATCAGCCATGGGTGCCAGCGAGGCCCAGCTGGGTCCAGAGACCATCTCCTGCGAGACAGCAAGAATGGCTTTAGTTTTCCCACTCTCTTGCTAAATTTCAGTTATGCATTTTGATGGACCTGGGATTTGGAAAAGAAAAGCAGAACATCCCCCAGCCCACGGCGTCCATTTTCTCTGATCAATAGAAATCCAGTCACTTAGCATAAAGCATCAACAAATCATCTTTGTTCCGTCTGAGCCTGTCACACATAGGAAGCAGTGGTTTTACTGCTTTTCTTTTTAATACGTATTTCTAGAGACAGTAGAAAGAAATAATCTTTTCTAAAAGGTCATTTATTTTTTACTTACAGATTTTGGTCCTAAAGGGTAAAGAGACTTACCTCCTCAGCCTGAGATCCGGGGCACAGGAATCGGCTCCAGCCATGAAGAGTTTCCACAAGTATTTACTGATCGGATTAGGAGATGAATGAAAGCTGATACCTGGGTAATAACAATTACGATAATGCCGGAAACATGGAGGCTATGTGGGGGGATCACAGCAGAATAAATGTGGTATTTCCTAAATGGTTCCTTCTCTAGTAAACAACACACACACACACACACACACACACACACACACGGCGGGGGGGGGGAGGAGAGGTCCTACACAAAGCAACACGAAGAGGAAGACAAACTGTCTTTTTCTTAGCACATTGTCATTTCAAATAACCTTGTAAGCCTCCCTAGTTAAGCTTTGTAATAATGGGATATCTAAAACTATAAGCAAAATAACTTCCGGTGCTCAGAAGGTTAACAATTTTTATTTTGTCTTGGTTTGTTTTTATTTGTTTTCTTCAAGAAATGGTTGTCCAATTTGAGGTTCGGGGGGGGGGGGGGGGGGGGGNGGGAAATGGCTCCTGAAATTGCAAAATGTGGTCCTGTAGTGCCCCCTGGTGTCGATTTTATGGAATTGTCAAAGCCTGAATTGTACTCCGCCCTAGTTATTAGCATAATCTTGACTTATTTATGAGCCTGAGCTAGATTCATTTAGAGGGGCGTCCTTACAAGCTGCATCAACCCCCCTCTCTCTCTCCCCTCTCTCCCCCCTCTCTCTTCCCTACCCAAAATATGAAAGCAATTGTATGCCGATGCTAGCATAAGATTTAAACTGAAAGCAGGATTACATTGGAAAGAAGCCTTTTCATCTCAAAAAAAAATATTAATGGCTTTCCTTTAAAAACTATTTTTCAGAAAGCAGATTATTAAGCAGTTTCTTTTGTCCATAAAGATATTCTTTATAAATCGGTCTAACAGAGGACAGTTTTAATTTTAATTTTAGAGATTTATTATCGCATGTAATAATTAAGCCATTTTCTTTTTTTTTTTTTTGAGACCCATTCATTTATATAAAAGATATACAGAGATAGTCTAGTTTGTGAGAATAAATCAGATAAATCCACAATAATCCAAAGGACAGGACTCTGATGCCTAAACACTGACACTAAAATTGCACTTAAAATTATTTAAGTGGGGGGAGGTCAATTTTGTGCAATTGGCAGGGTTTTTTAAAGGGCCAAATGTTATCCATGGCCTTCGGGAACTCCAGACCTCGGGCGGATGCACACCGGCAGTGCTCACCATCTGAAGCAAATGTAACATAAGAGGAAGTACCCAGGGTGAGAGGAAGGAGGGAGATGTCCCCAGAGGCTATGACTTTGGAAGGCTACAGCGGCAGAGGAGGCAAGGGGGAGCGGGACATTGCAGGGGTAGAGTGGAAAAGAGCAGAGAGCCAGCACAGCACGGAGTGTGGACAGGGTCCGGGTGAGCTTCTCTGGGGTACTACAAAGAGCTGGAGGGTTCCAAGGAGTTAGGCAGGGGAGAGGCGTGAGCAGCAGCCTATGCCTTCCCCTGCTCTCCCCCTCCCTCCCCCGGATACCAGCTGGAGCTGACACCAGATTATCAGTGAGATGAGTCTCAAATTCCCTCTCCTGGCTTTCCAGGAACAGGGAGATAAAGAGCTTGCATATCAAGGAAGAGGCACAGAGTGGAAGGACAGAGCATCATACTCTGTCCTGTCTTCAGACAAAGCTCTGGTTGGGCGATGCTAACCTCAGGCGTACTTTGAGACTTCTCTCAGCCTCCGTCCTTTCTCCTGTAAGGCAGGCATGATAATCTCTTCTTCGTGAGACTGGAGAAGGCGTGGAGAGTGTGCATAGCAGAGGGGCTGGGGCTGCAGGTGCCCTGAGAATGACCGTGACTTTCCATAAGCGGGGAGTCCTTGCAAGGGCTTTCTTTATAAAGCGCCTTGTCTGGCTCTGTATTCTTATGTGGCTATAGGGTTGGCATCTAGGCTGGAAGTGTCCTGTAAGGCAGGGCCACCTCATTATCACAGGTGGGGGCGGGGAAATCGTTATTGTAAAGTGAAGGTCAGGAGGACAGTCTAGTGTGCGTTTGCCACAGCTAGGTTCACTGATGAAAGCTAAAAAAGCTGGAGAAGTCTTTCCCAGAGCGCCTGATCCCTGTTTAGGGAAGCCCATTTGCATAATGGTGTTAGCCAAGCTGGTGGACAAAGACGAAACAGGCTGCAAGGTTGGAAAGCCCTGGGTTGGAGCTCTGGCTTCCCTGACTCCATGTCTGTCTGCTCAGCTGGAAAACAGTGAGGCAGCGACTTCTCTGTGAGACAAGGCAGACCCTACACAGTGCTCACCTCCGGCCCCTGGGGGTGCTATCATTGCATCTAAGATTCAAGAAGAATCGTTCAGAAGTAAGGATGCGACTCAGTAGAATGCTCGCCTAGAGTGCCCAGATCCCTGGATATGGGCTCTAGTAAGTAAACTGGGCATGGTGGCACACCCCTGAAATCCCAGCACTCGGGAGCCAGAGGCAGAAGGATCAGAAACTCAAAGCCAGCCTTTGCTATAGGGTAAATTCGAGGTCAGTCTGAGTTACGCGACACCCCGTCCCCAAACCAAAAGCAGAGCTGGAAGGATGGTTCTGGGGTTCAAAGCACTGGCTGCCCTTCTAGAGGATGCAGCTTTGATTTCCAGCACTGACACACACAAGGCAGCTCACAACTATCTGTAATTCCAGTTCCAGAGCATCCTTTGCCCTCCTCTGGTCTCCGTGTGATCTGATGCCCTCTTCTGGCCTCGATGGGCATTGCATGCACTTGACATATGCAGGCAAAATACACATAAAATTAAAATAATTTTTTTAACTTTAAAATTAATCCCCAGGAATTTTTGCCTCATTAAATCCACATAGCAGAAGTTGTAGGTAGCTGTAATTATTCAGTATACTAGGTGTGGTATGATGTACCTGTGTTTTCATAAAATGAAGAATAAAACTTTCCTGACATGCAGTATGAAAAAACTTACTTTTATACAAAATTTGAAAATGAAAGACTAATGATCGGTCATCTACACCCCTGACACCACACACACACACACACACACACACACACCACCTCCTGAGGTGAACAGCTCTGTTGTCATATGTTCCTGTCATGAGTCACTAAACAGTGGCCCAAACAATAGGGCCACCCAATCATAGACTGCAACCTTCAAAACTATGAGCCACTATATATTTCTTCTCTTTACCACTTTCTCTTTACAAGCCGTGAGTATTTTGTTATAGTGACAGAGTGCTGAGAATTACAGGGGGTGTCCTGGTACAAGTTCGTTCTTTTACAATGTCTTCCAGCCATCTGTTCCCTTCAGACATCAAGCACACAGCAGGCAGTAGAGAAACCCATGTTCTGAAGAAGCCGAGACTCTTAAACGGGTGTGGGTTTCCTCTCTGTGGCACATGTTTTAAAACTGGGCTGTGTTAGGTGATCAAAGAACTAGAATAGGCAATAAAAATACTCAGTGCATAGAGGCCAGTGTCGTGGAAGCCTCCTTATGCCCAAGACGACACAAGAAGACCATTGTGCCTTGTGTGCAGTAGTCAAGTGTCCCAGCAGACAATCACCGAGCAGTAAAGTGCCTGCACCCATTTTATAATTAAATAGAAAAGTCTAACGATTTTTATTTTCTCCTTTTGTTACTCTGAAATCTTCGTGAAAAATCAAGAGAAGGTCGTGTTTTACTGTGTGCAGAGTTCGGGGTAATGCCGCGTGCCGAGTCCAGGCAGGGCAGCAAACGCCGCCTGGCATCATAGTAATCAAAAATTTCATTTTGTTTTCCTTTACACCACAGATAGAGCATTGTGGTGATTTCGTTCCTGATGCTTAAGTTCTGAGTCCGTGCAGGTTATCCCTGTGCTTCGTTTCCATAGAAAGGAGAGCCCTGCAAAATGTCAGAGGCTGTTAAGAGGCCAAAGGGAAAGAAAGGAGGGCTTCGTGCTGGGGTCCGGACTAGAACACAGGTCCTGGCGTGCGCAGTGAACACAGAGCAGAGGCACCCGCAGGCTGACCCAATTTTTTTGCTTAGTGTTATTGGCACACAAGTGACCCAACAAAGAGAGAGATGAGAAGCACCCAGAATGAGGGTCTTTAACAGCTTGGCAGGGTAAGCCCTGCCCCTCCCCATTTAGCTTCCTCCTGTCTTGACATTGTTCATCTACAAAACAGCAAGGCTTACTTCCATGAGACCGTCGTGCTGTTCTTTGCTAAAACCCCAGGGTTAGTGAGTCCCATGACCCTCCTGTCTTCAACTTCACCCCCTAGCACCGGGGTTGCCATCACTTGCCTCCACGGGCGGCTTTGTTCATGGGTGCTGGGATCGGAACTGGGGTCCTCATGCTTGCCTGACAAGCACGTTACCCAAAGATTCGTCTCTCCAGCTTCCATGAGCACCTTTTAAAAATGAAAGCCAGCTAGAAGATGATCGGCGGTTTTTATAAACCTTCAGGCTTACTGGAAAATTACAAAGATGTATGAATCACAAATATGGCTGCAGACCGTTCGTTATTCAACCTTGAAATAAATATTTGTTATCTTGTCTCAAGATGAGAATAATAATTATCCCTTCCACCAACAGTATGAGATTTAAATGAGATAATGATTCCCCAGCATGTAAGCATATCTTGCTGCAGGTTGTGCCAGATGAAAATGATTTAGCGAACAATTTGCATAACAAAGTGAATATATTTCACATTAGTCACCTGCACATTAAAAATATTAAATTTAATATAAATTTATGCCATGTGTTTTTATCACAATTTTAAATATCAGATTGCAGTGTGTATGTGTATACTTGTGTTTGCAGTAAGAGTTTAATAAGAACACAGTATCTATTTTGCTTTTCAGGGATGCTGGTGTGACAGACACTGTGTACTGGGCCAAGGATTTACAAAGAAGAGCATCATTGCTGGCCCTGGGAGCCCCCTGTAGAAGGGGGTACTAGAGTCTGAGGGATGGGAGCTGGCAGGGTGGGAGAAACTGCTTTCCACTCCCTGTGTGCTTCTGTGATGGAGACACGTCAGAGAAGGCTGCAGTGGGGTTGGGGGGATGAACCAAGTCTTGGGGGACACTTGGAGCTGGCAGGGTACAGAGGGCACGTTCTGAGTTCTCTGGCTGTGTGCTGGGAATGTAGGCCCTGCCTGTACCACTTAGTTAAAAACAAGGAGGTTAAAACTCTACACCTTCCAGCTGGAGAAATGGTCCCGAGGTTGTAAACCCGACCGTTCTTCCAGAGTGCCCGGGTTCAAATTCCAGCACCCAACATGGCAGCTCGCAACTGTCTGTAACTTCAAGATCTGACACCTTCACACAGACAGGCATGCAGTCAAAACACCAGTGCACATAAGATGGAAATAAACAAATTATTTTAAAAACGAAAACAAACCCTGTACCTTCAAGAGGGCATCAGAGGTGCCAAGAATTCAGAGGCAAGGCTATGGAAGACACAACCCCACTGCCATTCTTCCAGAGAAGCTAGAAGTCCCTGACAAGAAGGCATCTGGTCACACTCCTCTGTCTGTGTGACACATGCGACCGGAAGGATGATGTGTCTCTGCCTGTCACTGTGGGCCTGACCCCCACTCACACTGTTGGGAATCTGGGGTAAGTCACACACCCCACCCATCCCCCGGGAATTGAAATGGCAGGTGTGGGCTTTCCTCTCTAGGCACCAGAGCACTGGAGTTAATCTGCATCTGAGCATCATGACTCAACAAATTGCATTCTGCATTTGTTTTATCATAAACTGGTGGTTATAATAAAATTAGTTCTAGTCCACATTAGTGGCTCATAATTTGAACTTCATGAATAAAACTGATACAATCTCGCAGAGCCTTCTGTGGCTGAGCAACTGAACTGAGTACATAGCTCCTCTTCCTCCCCCTCCTCCTCTTCTTCCTCCCTCTCCTCCCCTTTCTCACCTTCCTCCTCCTCCCCTCCTCCCCCTCCACCCTCCTCTCCCCTCTTTCCCCTTCTCTTCCTTCTCCCCTCTCCTCCTCTTCCTCCTCCTACTTCTTCATCTTCTTCCCATTTTTAGGTTGTTTGCAAATTCCTTAAAAGAGCAAAACCTATTTCAACTTTTTTTTTTTTTTAATAGTTCCTAGGTAGGGTGGCTATATAATTCAACAACCAAACTGGGACAGTTGTGAGGGCAAAGGCTGTCTATTAATAATTAAGCTGGGACAAGAGCATATATCAGCAGGGTTACAGCCAACCCCCTAGGTAGCAATCCTTTTTTTAGGGACAGGCTGACCCTCTCCAGAGGTCCCGCTAAGCAATGTTGCTTTCTTAGTTTCTTTACCTGCCCCTCCAACCTCTTAAACTATTAATTTGGGGCAATCATCTTTGTAAATTTAAAGTTTCTCCTTGTGACACAGCTGGCTATTGTACAACTTCAGAACAAACTCGAGAAATTCAAAGGACGAGAAACAGGAATATTTATATCCAGGCATAGGAGATTGTTAGGGACATCCTTTGATGTGACCACTGGACTTCAAAGGTAAATCTGGGCTGGTAATTCTTCAAGCCAAATTTGTGATCTGAACCTAAATGTGAAAAGGTCCCAACTCTCCCTTAAGTCATGGGAAATATTTGATAGGTAACCCCAGAGTCTCTCCCCTCCATGTAAGTCATATTTAGGCCGACAGAAAGCCCACCCTGAGGACTGGGGCTAAGTGCAGTTGACAAAGTGCTTGCTTAACATGTGTGAGGCCATGGGCTTGATCCCCGGCACCATATAAAACACTCATGGTGACACACACCTGTAATCCTAGCTCTGTGGACGTGGAGGCAGGAGGATTTAAAAGTTCAAAGCCAACCGAGTCCTTTACCTTTTCTAAAATAAAAATAAAAATTAAAAGCACATTCTTTGACATCAGAATGTAATATACATTTGTGGGACATAGCCTCATTTAGAAATATCCAGGTAGTGGCGGGGATTCCTCACCTGGATTCCAGGCTGATTCAAGCAGTGCTGATTAGTGAATATCCTTGCCACCAGCTATCTGTTATCCACTCGTGACTGGCCACAGGATGGATGTCAGCAGCAAAGCACGAGGCTTTGGTTTCCCCAGTAATCTTGTGGCAAGCATCAAGGGCCTCAGTGCAGGAACCATTGTTCAATTACAAGGACTGTTATTCACATATTTAAGATTTCTCCATCCCGTTTTCTCTGGTCTCACAGGCTTGTGTGAAGTCCAACTGTGATCACACACAGTATTGGAGTGAATTTTACTAGTTATAAAGCCCCCAAACTGTGTGAGCTTCAGTGATGATGGGGTGCATTGAGCATTTTGGCAGTTACAGATTGAACTGCTGCATATCCAGAGGTTTGTAGGGTCTGACATATGTTAGCTGGGGCTATCCCACTCAGGTGTAGTTTGTGTGTAGCTGATGCCAACAGCAGCCTACACGTATACAGGAGGATGGTGGCCTCAAGTTAAAACATGTGGAGGTGGGCTGGAGAGACAGCTCAGAGGTCCAGCAACCACATGGCGGTATCATCGTCTATAATGGGATCCAATGTCCCCTTCTGGCATGCATGTGTACAAGTAGATAGAGCACACACGCGTGCGCACACACACACACGTGCACGCGCGCATACACACACACACACACACACACACACACAGCTCTTCCAGAGGACCCAAGTTCAATTCCCAGAACCCACATGGCAGTTCATTCTTGTCTATAATTCCAGGTCCAGGGGACCTGACTTCACACAGACATCCATGCAAGCAAAATACCAATGCACATAAAATAAAAATAAATTCTTTACAAAGAAGGAAAATAGGGATTGAAAGAGGGAGGGAGGGAGGGAGAGAGGGAGGGAGGGAGGGAAGAATGATAGGGATGAGGTCAGCAAAGGTGGGAGAAAGGAGGTGCAAAAAGACACAGAGCTTGAGAATTTCTAAGGCTTTCCAGTCCCCTGATCAAGGAGTGTAGCCACCATATCACCAGGAGAGTGGGCTCGGATTTTTCCCACCACGTAAGATATAAAGTGGCAGGTGAGTCGGCGTCACACCTCCATCTTTCCGTGTGTGGAAGCAGTCCGATTTGTTTTCTCCCTGTGTATGGCAGATCTCAGGTACCCAAGACTGACCTCCATGTTAATGTCCACACTTACAAGGCCTCAGCTGAGGTGGGGGACTGCCTAAAGCAGATAGATCTTCACCTTCATATTTCATGGGGCCGGTTCTCTCTCCTAGCCTGTAACAAACCTGTCTGTGCTGTATGTGAGTGTGCTCGTGTGGAGGGAAGTATGTCCGAGTCAGTGCATGCGTGTGAATACTTGATGTCTTGTTGGGTGTGATTAAGGGAGAAAATGGGGGCCTTTCTTTGTTTATTTTGCAGATAAATCTCACTTCTAATCCAATGCACAGCAATGTCTTGTGCCAAGGAAAGGAAGCTCCTGGTGCCACTGCTGACATCCATATAAATCACAGGCTTTATTCCCGAGCTGTGTAGATTGGAGCGACGTCGCACACTCTCATTGGGCGAGGCTTCATTACTTGATGGAGAATCCCCAAGGCTGAAATGTTATTTAAATGTGCTATGAAAATAAATGTGATTTACACACATGTCGTCTGTTGAGATGTCCTTCTCTGCTTCTGCAGGTGCTGTCGGGCCTCAGAATTAGGGCCTCAATTAATTGTCAGTTCAAGCTACACACATGGTCCATGACAGGACGTTGTTCACAGCCCCAGAAGTTCCAGAAAGGAGACAATGTTTACTGAGTGGTGAGCTTTGGCTGTTCAGTGGTGTGTTTAACTTTATGGACTGAGTATGTGTGTGTGTGTGTGTACATATGTGCACATGTGTGTCTACACGTGTGAGCGAATGTGCTAAAGCTGGCCCCACTTCCTTTGAAGGGCTCAGAGAACACATGCTTTGCAGCAGATGCATCAGTTTCCAGCAGTGGGAAGACATTTCTGGTCAGAAGAGAAAGAAGAAAGTCTGATGTGTGTTTGGGCAGGGCTGGGGCCCACATGTTTGGCTCAGAGTGAGTGGAAAGCTCTCGAAAGGCTGGTTTAGCTAGGATAATGAATGTCAGCAGGCTTTCCGCCCAAATGAGATGTGACTCACAGGAAGGTGTGTGTTTGGGGTGTTTCCATTACCAAAGGGAAGGGCTTGTCTGAAGGGGTAAAGATGGTCCTCCCAATGGCCCATGAAAGCCTTTTTTCAAGGTTTCTATACGTACCCAGAGCCAGCTTCTTCTGCCTCTGCTTTCTGTCTCCCACACGGTGAGGGTTCTCAGTGGGATCTGTGTCTTGTTGTCTGCAGATTGCATGCGTGCATATAATACATTTTGAGCAAATCCTCCTCATTCTTTCCCTGCAATTCTTCTCTCTCCACTCTCCTCTCACAACTTTATGTTTGCTTTTAAGCCTAATGAGTCTCCTTTGCACTGACTGTAGGTGCAGGATATAGGACCTCCCACGGGAGCGTGGGAAGTCCCTTGACAACCACATCCATGAAAAGAACATCCCTTCCATCACAGCATTGTCAATAGGTACTCAGCTGGGGGCATGGCTTCATGGCTGGCTTGACCCTGATCTTGTCTTCTGTATGCAGTCACAGCCACTGTGAGTTCACATGTGTAACAACACTGCCTTGGCCAACAAATATTATTTTGCGGTGGATGTTCACTCCTCTGGTGCTGACAGTCTTCCTATCCCTTCCTTTTCAACCATCCTTGAGCCTTGTACTTAGAAAGATAAGGACAGTTGGTCTCTATGTCTATGTGCAGAATAATAGTACTAAGTTCTCCTAGTGACTCCCCATGACTTAACTAGCCATGGTTGTTTAACCATAGTATGTGTGTCAGGATTGCACCAGTGGGCGTGTCTTTCCAGGCCAGCCTTTGTTATAGTTTCCAAGGTTTACAGCACAGTTGCAGATCTAGAAAAGACGATGGATTGTTTTCCCTTCCGGTAGTGTGCAGTGGCCCTTCTGTCTCTACGTAAGGTAGCTAGAAGGGGTGAGGCTTCCAGATGGTACCAGAATGATTTTTTCCGTGTGCTATGACCCAAATGTGTGGTATCTTCAGCAATTGGGTCTTACCATCAAGCTCTGGATGGTAACCAAGAGCCATGGTAATAGTTTGTAATGTTTGGGAGGCTCTGTGACACCCTACCGACCAATGAACCTAACAAGGGCAATCTATAACTGGCACTGAGCCTTGTATCTGAAAGTCCTTGGAGTTTGGGGGAGGCATTGTCCCCTATTATAGGGCAGCTCAGTTTGAACCCCTCTCATATATGTTTTTGTAGATACTTTAGGAAGCTTCTATAGTACTAGGCTTCCAGTTGGCATTTTCAAAGGTCTTCAGTGTTAGCGAACTCTTCATTCCATTCATGTGCTTTTCCCTCTTCCTGCCCCATTCAATCTTCCCTCTGACTCTCCTCCCGCTTCACACACCAGTATTCTCCATTCCATCCCTCGGACCCCCCTCGTCCCCACGCCTTACCAGATTTCTGGCTTCTTGGGTTACTCCAGGTGAAACACAGACGTCAAAAGATGTGATTTAGTGATACCCTAAATGGGGCCTACTTCAAGTTCTTTGTAGACCAAGGTTGGCAAGCAAAACACAAGTTACTTACAAGTACAATCTGTTAGAATTTCATTTTGAATAAGCAACAATGTAACCCCAGCTACTTCAGAAGCTGAGGCAGAAGGATCACAAGTTGAAGACCTGCCCAGGCAACTTAATGAGACACTGTCCCCAAAATAAATAGTAAAAAAGAGGTGGGCTCAGTGGTAAAACATTTGCCAGGTATTTGCAAGGCCCTGTGCTGAATCCTGAACAATCCATAGACAAAAAAGTTAGCAAAAAAGCAGGGACAACACTGAATGCCTAAAAAGGATGACTTTAAAAAAAAAAAAAAACAGCTTAAAAAATAATTTCAGATCTACATAAAGTTTTCAGCAAGAATGGTAGTGAGCCTTTCACAAGGTTCCTCAGATGGAAATACCGTGATATTTGTTCTNTCTCTCTCTCTCTCTCTCTCTCTCTCTCTCTCTCTCTCTCTCTGTGTGTGTGTGTGTGTGTGTGTGTGTGTGTGTGATTTCGTTGCTGAGTGGTTTGGGAATAAGTTGTAAATGTACTACTACTTTATCCCAAAATACCTCAGTGTATATTTCCTAAATCTATTTGCATAACTACAGTGCAGCTAGAGATCCAAGAAATTAAAAATCTCCTCAGTGTTATATGCAGAGAACTTCCAATCCTATGCAGCCGCTTCCCTTTCTAGGAAAAAAAATGTTTTCGCTTACTTTGGGAGAATTCTGTTCTTTTTGTGAGGACCTCTTTGAAAAGGCAGAGCCTGTTGAAGTTTTAGTATATTAAACTTACAAGTCAACTTTTCTCTTAAAATATGTAAGTACTGCATCTATGTACATACTGTAGCTACAAATTACTGAATCTGTGTATTACTGTATCTATGTATGTACTGTACCTATTTTCTCCTTTACTTGGTACTCCCCTTATATAGCTATAACTAAATGTCCATAGCTGGCAAAATCTTTATACATCCTTGGGTCAAAACAAAGGCCGACTGTGTAGTCCATGTGATCCAAGTTTAGCGTTTGGTCAGAAGCCGTCCCTTCCCTGTGCGCCACTCACAGATTCTGAAACCCTTGGTCATGACTTTGCCTCTGAGCCTGGCATGAGGAAAATGGAAGCCTAAGGTGATGTTTGCAAAGTGTTACGGGCCCTGGTGATTTGGTTTGAAAATGTGTCTCGGTGAAACATGGTGCCTGCTGAGCTGTGACACCAGGGTGCCACTCATTAGAGCTGGCTCCCGTGAGCACATCGTAGGTCCTGAGACCCAGGCACTGACCAGTCATCAGGGGAAAAGACAACATGGCTCAAGGACTGACAGCTGACCGCAGAAGGATTGGTGGATTGCCTTTATAATGGTGTTGACAGACGGGACTCGAGACTGTTTTATAGGTTATTGCGTGAGTTCTATCAGACCCCTCCCAGGCAGCGGCTATGTTTTCGTCACATGATCTGACCTGTGGTTTATCCAGATCGCAGTAGTAATTAGCTAGGTGGTAAGGACGTTTGCTTAACTGGGTATGCTCCGGTATAGTAAACTTGTTATAAAACCAAGCCAATAAGGGCTTCTGTTGTTCCCGCTGGTTCCTGGAGACGGTAGGCGAGCAATCAACGAGTTCCTGCCAAGCCCTATCCATCCAGGTTTGTAAATGCTCTTTATTCCTCTCAGGGAAATGATTTTAGTCTTAGGAAGGAAACACATGGCTTTCTTCTTACAGCTCAGCCTTCTTGCCGACTGAGTTTATTTCCCCTGGCCTGGCACTAATGAAAGGAGACTTTGATGAGCTGTGAGTGGTCACTCCAGTGGAGGGGAGAGCAAGAGACTCGGCTGTTTCGGTGCTCCTTTGAGGATATTTCTGCCTTATCTCTAAACACACATCTTAGAAAGTCATCACTGACTGTGGGTGACAGAAAGACCCATGGGCCCTGCATTACCTGCCACAATGGTTTTCTGCAAGTTGGGTTCCTCGGGAAATCAACGTTGGGAAAGTCAAAACAGCCCCATATCCAGCCCACTTCTGTCTCTTCCAATCCCCGCTGGGTTCAGTATACTTTAAAGCAAATTTCTGCTTTTTTGTTTAAATGTGTGTGTGTTTTTTTTTCTATAAGGTGTTAGCAATCTGTCTTATGTTCTCCCACCCCTGCTGGGATTTATGATCCAGTTCGTATTTTACTACACCATCTTGGCAGGTTACCCTACTTGAAATTCAAACCCAAGCAACTTGATGGGGGGAACACACATAAAAATATTAATTTGGTGGATATTAAAAAAAATCACACTGGTTATAAATCAGGGGCTGTCCACTGGTTCCTTTCATCATCTAAATGGTCCTTCTAACCAGACTACAAATCTTCTTGGGGAAGAGGGGAGCTTAGAAGGTTAGGGGTTCCCTTCCTGAAGTTTTGGAGACAGCTTACATCCAACACTTCCTCAAACCTGGTTTTGTTTTCCAAAGGTAATAAAAAGCCAGTACTTCTGGTATAGGCAGGCTAATTAGCCAGCCTCACAAAACATGCTCAGGGCTTAAAAGAAAAGTTGGCTTGGTCTAAAAGAAGTCAAGTTGTAGACTTTCTAAATGGTGATTGGAATGGGGGCTAGGAAACTTGGATTGAGTGTCACTCCTTTTGGAGGCACAGTGACAGGGCTGAGCGACCCACTCTGCTACAATGATGAGGGATTGGTGAATCAGGATTAAGGTATTAGAAGCAGTTTGCCCCAATAGGTGTGTACCTGAGGCAGAGCTGAGCCGAGAGGCACGCTCGTAGCTCCTGCCAGCCTTCGGGTGTGTGATAACACCTACAACTACACAAAACCGGCAGAGGGGATGGGATGGTTCCACTTCTGTGAAGTAAAGTTATAAAGTAGCCAAGGATCCTGTGGCCCACAATACTATTTTAATAGATTCCTCCATTTCCATCTCAGAATTGATCTTCACAATTAAACGGCTCCTGATAGGTGCTTTAAAATTTCATGAAAACTCCGGGAATCGTTGTTGTGGTTTTTTTGTTTGTTTGTTTGTTTTTAACAACTGTGGCTGGTTAGAAAGCTAAAGCTGTCCTTATCACAAGTATCCAGACAGATAGACAGACAGACAGATACACACACACACAGTTTGTAGCTGTGAGGGAACAGGATATTAAGGATAAAAAGAAAATCTACTATCTAAGAAATGATAACCAGTTTTCTATAAAGACCAAAGCAAGATGCCGATGCTAGCTTGCCAGCGGCAGAGATACTAGCCAGTGCTGTGTTGATTTTTTTTCTTTAAAGGAAAAATATTGCTAATAATCAGCTCATATTACTTTTTTTTTCTTACCATCTTCAGAGGCAGCAATGAAGGGAGGCCTCATTTCTGCCTGAAGAACATAATGACAAAAATGATTTCATCTTTAACGGATTGTTCTACCAGGTGACTGCAATCTCATCCTGACAATGCCTTGGACTTGAAAAATGATGCTCTCGTCTCTAAGAAATGGAAGTTGGGAGAGGGTGCGGGTATTCGTCGCTTCACTCTAAAGCAATTATGGGCTCTTCACGAGTCTCAGACAAGAATTGATTTTTAATTTTAGATGATTAAGCTGTGGGTGCAAGGGAGTTAGGATACGTGACCTTCTTTTGACCTTGAAGGTTGGACTCTTCTCGAACCGATTCAATAAGGAAAAGGAGAACTGTCTACAGCGAAGTTCTGTCTTACTGTTCCCAAAGGTACTGCCTGTCCTTTCTCTTACCCAAACCTTCCTGTTTAGAAAAATGGACAAATAAGTAGGATCATGTTCGGGGTGCTGGGTGTGAGCATAGATATATCGGAAGCAGTTGCAATGTGGTGATGGGAGGAAGCCTTCACAAGGCACTCAGTGATGCCAGCCCAGGTCCACGGGTGCCACCATTGCTGAGATCACTCCACTGCTCTTATAAAATGTATCGTTATGCATGGCCAAATAAATAGGATTATATGTGGGATGTTGGATGCAACCATAAATATATCTGAAGTAATGGAGACCAGCGGAGGGCATCAGATCCCCTGGGACTAGAGTTACAGATGGTTGTGAGCTGCCATGTGGGTGCTGGGACATGATCCCTGGGTCCTCTACAAGAGCCAGCAATGTTCTTATTCTCTGAGCCATCTCCTCAGCCCCTGAGTACTGATTTTCATAGCCTCAGGTAAACCTTGAGAGGTCCTTTGGTGAGTGTCAGGGGGAACCTGCCTTTACCCCAAGGCCTGCTTTTCAAACTCTTTCAGTGGGCCAGGCCTCTGTCCAGACTGAGCCATCTTCCAATATCAAATGTGCATGTGGTCTACAGGGTGGGCTTTGGACTCGCCTAGACTCCTCCTGCCTGACCCTGAACTTTGCCCGAGGCTGCCATCTTCTAGTTCATTCCTGTCTTCCTCACCAGAGTCTTTTTATTCTTTCACGACTCAGCACAATTTGAACGAGGGCCTTGTGCAAGTTAGGGAAACACTCTACCACACTCTACCACTGAGCCTTATCCACAGCTGCCTTTTTACTTTGTGAAAATTTGAGGCAGGCAGGCTCTTACTGTTCTCTGGGCTAGCCTTAGACCTATTCTATAGTCCAGGAAGGCCTTGAACTTTCCATCCCCCTGCCTCAGTCTTCCAAGCAGCTGGGATTACCGGCTTGTACCACACGACCTGGTTTTCAGTTTTTCTGGAAAGTTTCCTTCTGCCTGCCAGATACTTAGCTCCTGTCAGATCCATTTCTGACGTGAACTCCAGCTGCTGCTGGCCCTGCTGTCTGCTGCCTCTGTGCTTTGGAACTCGGTGGCCAGGTGTTCCCCTCACTTGGGTTTCTTTCCTAGCTTAGTTTCAACGGGTTTCTAGGTGGAGGTTTACATCCTCTGTCTCAGAATCGCTCTTTGCAGAATGGTAGCACACACAGGTTTACTGCATCGACCACACAAGACAGAGGAGACAAAGCCTGGTCCGCAGCATGCGCTTCACAAACACCCAAATCCTCTTCTTCAAAAGGACCGTCACGCTCCTCCAGCACCTTCCTTTCCATCCAGTGTGGAAAGATTTTAGAGTATGTTCAATAATTATTGAAAGCCTAAGTCATTAGTGTGTCCCACTGTCTAATCAGCAGGCCATATTTTTCCCTTGACTTTTCAGGGAGGAATGATCAACCCCCCTGGGCAAGGATGACTTGATCGGAAATGGATTCACCCTGAGAAGCAAATGCCTGGGAGAGAACTGATGGGAATCTGGCTACTGATGGCAGAGCCCGCACCCACCCAAATCCCAAATGCTAGAATGAGGAACTGGGGATGCCATCACAAACTTTCTGGATGCCCACATAACAGCAGACCTCTAAAGTGGGTGTGGTCAGCAGTTCAGAGAGCACAGAGATAACGCAGGGATGGGCCACAGTGGCGCAGCGACTCTTCCTTCAGACTCTTGAATAGCCTGATCTTTTACAAAGAATGGTGACATCACCCATCACTGTCTGGACTCCAGAGAGAGAGGTTGCCGGGCTGAGAGTGGGAGCCCCTTCCTGGTTGATACCTGAAGTGCTCTGGAAGCAAAACCTTAGAGAGTGACGTCCCTGGCGAGACAGAAGCACTGAACCTTTGTTGTGGAACAATGCATGTGCGTACAAAAATGCTTTAAAATTAGCGTAGGGAGCTGGCAAATCATTAATTAACAGCAGCAAGGGTCTTCAGATAACACTCCGGGGAGGCTGCGGGAGGAAGAAGCCCTGGGCCCGGGTTCAGTTTTACCCATGAGCTGAATTCGTCCTCATAAGAAAGAAGGTGAAGTAGAGGGAAATAAGACACCACAACATCTATTGCTTTCCCTTCTCACTAGCTCCGGAGGGAGCAAACAGGGAAGCCATCACACTGCCCGGCTGTCTGCCAGCCGTACCCCCAAACCAGACGCCAAATGAGCGCTGGGCATACAAGGCTGTGCCCAGGACAGGATAATTGTGCCATAAATATAATTAAAGTCAGCAGGAAGACCATTAAGGAGAAAACCAAACTTTAAAAAAAAATTAGTATGAGTGAGGAAAATATCATACATTCTTTTTATTCCAGTCTTAATTTTGTTTACATGATTCATACAGTTTGCAAGCGTATCCCCAGAGAACATTAGGATGGCACCACATGCATAAACATTCATATATAACATGCAAATTAGAAACAATCTCAGGATTTATATAGAAATTACAGCCACTTCTAGCAAATTAATTCAATGACCGAAAAAGGCTTACTGTCTCTGTTCAAATCAAGAGGGGAAAATATTGGGCAAAGCAGATTTATTTATTCAGGAGGCCTGTGCCTTTTCCGGGGCTGATGTCCCTTTAGCCTGGAGATTTCCATTTTTTTTATTGGATATGTATTGGTGATTGAATTTCCTTTGAATTCGGGAGCAGTCAATGGGGGCCATAATGGGCTGTTTTAAGTGAAAGCGTTGCTAATATCATCATAAAGCTGGTTAGGCTGGAAGAGGTTTCTGTGGAGACGTGGAAGAAAGAAGGAGGTTGCTTGAGTTAAAATATTCAAGATATTGAGTCAGGCAGCCCCATGAGTGCGAATTTAACAGCTTATAGACGAAGAAACTGAGCTCCAGAGATGATGCGGCCTGACCAAGAAAATAAAGAAAATGATTTACAAAATCAGACCGGAGCCTGGGTCTGCGCTCCAAAGCACTTCATGGGCACACTGCTGTTTTTGAGTAGATGGGGCAGTTGACATTTGAATACATTTTCATGGAAGATATTTCTCGACATCATTTGCTGGCGATGTTCCCTCCAGAGACTCAGATAGATGGGCTGTCAGAATGCCACCTTTATCTTCAGTGTCGCCATGTCTTTCTCAATGTGGCTTTCCAGTCCTCCTTACATTAGCCCCCACAACCCAGTGATGGTGGCTGAGCCTGCTTCTTGGTGTTTTCTCTTGCTAGCTATGGGAACAGATTCCAGCTGGCCTGCAGGAGAGATGAGAGAGCAAATATTTGGAACACACTTATACCAGAAATTAATTCTTGCTGCTCTGAAAGTAGCAGAGAGTTCTTAATCTGTAAGTCAACACATTGCGGAGATACCAGATTCCACCACTCTGTATTAGTTGGTCGACCATAAAACCGTCACAGGGCCTAGCCAAGAGCAGCAGATCTGTGCCTAGACCATGATTGCAGACAGACATATGAATGAGCGCAATGAAGGGCAGGGGGATGGATAAGTATGGAGCTCTTGCCTAGCAAACTCAGGCTCTAGCTCTTAGGGCACATGAACACTAAGTTGTACTGGTGTTTCAGCAAACACTTATAACACCCGTATCCAGGAAACTGAGGCAGGAGGATTACGAATTTGATGCCAGCCTGAACCACATAGTGAAAACCTATCTTAAACAAAAAGAGCAAAAGATTTAAATAGGCACTCAATGGAGGCCATCAGAAATGGCCTTAAATTTGCTCTTAGACTCATGAGCAAAGATAAACATTTACTGGCACATGGCACATAGCTTGTGTGTTTCTCTGTTACATGGTGTTTATTTTGTTTTGTTTTACTGTTGTAGATGGCCAGGAATGCTCTATGTAGAACAGGCTGGCCTCCGGTTTGTAGATGTCTGCCTGTCTCTGCCTGGTGAGCAATGGGACTAAAGCATATATGACTACAGGGAAGGTTGCTAAATAGTGTTTTGACAGTGGCTACCATAAGGATTTTCAACTTAAAAAGAGCCTGTCCCTCCCGTAGGCTGACTGGCGCTTCTTCCCATAGCTAGCAAGAGAAAGTGACACAGGCTCAGACTCCTGTCACTGTGTTGTCCTGGCCAAAGTCAGTCACACTACCAGACTCAATTTGAGAACCAGAAAGCCACATCTTTTTTTTTTTAAGATTTATTTATTTGTTATATGTAAGTACACTGTAGCTGTCTTCAGACATTCCAGGAGAGGGTGTCAGATCTCATTACGGGTGGTTGTGAGCCACCATGTGGTTGCTGGGATTTGAACTCAGGACCTTTGGAAGAGCAGTGAGTGCTCTCACCTGCTGAGCCATCTTGCCAGCCAGAGAAAGCCACATCTTGAGAAAGGGAATCAGATTGGCTTTCAGATGAGAGTCATCTGATCGCCGTGATATTGTCTATGTACTTACTCTATGCAGAAAAGAGAGAGGAATGGATGCCTTGTATGTAGCATTTAAGGTCTTGCCCTTGTTCTCATCCTCTGTTTTAAATGGTCAGTCTGAGGTTAAGTCTATTAGAGAAGACAGCGGTAGAGGAAGCAATGGCTCTCTGGGTCTCCCACAGCCTGCAGTGTCTTTGTTGCTGTCTTCGGGTCTCCTGAGGTGGTTTTGGTTTTGTCTTTTTCTAGCTCTCATGAGTTCTCTTCTTCACCTTTTATACCTTCATGTGATTCAGGTGCTGGTCATTTCAGGGCCCGGCATAATCCCCACTCCGAGTTGCATTGGGCAAAGCTCACCTTCTTGCACCCCTTCATGGAACCCCATGCCTCTGCAGGCAGCTTTCAAAGCTCTTCCACATTTGTCCCTTCTCCGACTCCACATCCTCCCTTGAGAACTGTTGTTGCCTTTTGGAAGATGGAGAAACCAAGGCTCAGAGAATGCAAGTGATTTTCCTAAAGTAACTAACAGGCAAGCTAATGACACAGTTAAGCTAGAGTCCAGACTCCCACTTCCTAAGCTTGAACTTCTGGTATGCTCTGCTATCTCTAGCCTGGGGTTTTGCAGCCAGGTGCTCAACAGTTATCTGAATAATGGTTCTGTCTAGGGTGAGTCAAGTGGAAACAAGGTATCCTTAGAAATCTCCAGACCTCCGCTTAGGAGGTCTTGGTACAGATGACTGAGGACTGTATAAATGCCGGCACCTTGTAACAGTCTGCCCTGGATTCCAGAGCACAGTCTTGCCTTGTGGATTAATCACTCCATATCTATGTTTTAAAACCCTGTTATGGGTCTTTTAAAGGCGTGTTTAAAGATGGAATGCTCCACCAGGAGGCATGGTCCATTTTAAAGCAGGGCGGTTTGCAGGTTGCTGCTACAGGGGGGTTAGTAAGAGCAGAGAGAGGTAGTGGCCGATCTCTTCCTCCTACTTCAGGCAACTTCTTTCTCTCTGACTCTACGGACGGAAGGCATTAGCTGCCCACTTGGGTGTAGTGTCTGTCTTATCCTTTGCTTCATCTGGGTTCCAGAGCACCAGGGAGTGATGCTGTTATTGATCTCAGAATGAACGATTATCACGATTCAACTTGGACTGAAATGTTTCCTGGCATGTGGGACATTCAGTGCTAAAACTAGGTCAGTCCCCGGAGTACCTGGTCACCCTATCCCATCCTCTGTGTAGATCCTTCAAGGGAACAAGGGGGCAAATCATTCCCTACCTAATGGCAGCTAGTGTCTTTCATGTCCTCTGCTCTCCACACAAGAACTCTGGTGTGGGGAAAGTTGTGACTGGGGGACATAAAGTAATGATGAGAAAGGAGCTTGTCTTGTCTTCCAGAGCCAGGCTGTGTGAAACCATGGATGAAGATGCTTGGGAATTAGGAAGTCCTGCTTAGTTATTGACTTGTGCTAGGTCACTCATGGTTACCTTTGTTTTCCTCTGTGTGAAGAGGGGAAACCCAGCAAAGTGGTCGAAATTTCCATCTCTGTTATGAAGGGACCAATGCGCCCCTCTCCCCACCATCCTAACTCATTTAGTTGACCCTCTAGGACCGTGTCACCAAACCACCTCGGAAGGCTTTCTTTTTGCTCAGTCTAAGTGAGAAAGTCCAGTCAGAGCCAGTCACAGAGTAAAGTCTCAAGGCTTCTGCTTATCTCAATGAAATTCCAAAATAGTGGAAATAGTTTATATTTGCCTTTTCTTTTCTTGTTTTTAAAAAGATTTATTTATTATTATATACAAGTACACTGTACTTGTCTTCAGATGCACCAGAAGAAGGCATCAGATCTCACTATGGGTGGTTGTGAGCCACCATGTGGTTGCTGGGGTTTGAACTCAGGACCTTCAGGACCTCAGGAAGAGCAGTCAGTGCTCTTACCCACTGAGCCATCTCACCAGCCCTATATTTGCCTTTTCTAATGTAAGATTTAAACTTTAGTTCTTGAGTAACCAGAGCCTGGAGGGGGATCATGGGAAGTTAATTACAATTAAGTGTGGCGGGGCAGTGAGGTTTCAAAGGTCAATTTAAAGCCCCAGCGGCAACCACCCCTTCACTGACACCAAGGAGGAAGGCAGGTAGTGTTGTCCTCTTTATGCCAGTGCAGGGACTGGTTAACAATAGAGAGAGAGTGCCTGGAAGTAAGGTAAAAATCAAAATATATGTCTGAAAACAGAATTGCTGTCCCCCTCGAGGAAGCAAGTGACATTTGTGCAGTTAAAGCCTCAGTAGGGGAGTTATGATCCAAGAGCAGATACTCAGCTCCAACTACATCCCCAGAAGGTGTGAGATCTGGGGCAGCTTCCCACTTTGGTCAGAGAGATGGAGCTGGCTGGGTCCCTAGCATCCATTATGGCATCCCTGTTGTGATGACATCTCCTGGCTTTACTGTCAACACTGATACAATGATGTATACATGTCCCTGATGGTAGCCACAACGAGTTTCTTTGCTACTCACCCAGAGCATCACCAGCTGCTCTCTTAAGGCTGCCATCACTGAACCTCCATGCGTCTTATGCCTGACAAGGCTTTCTGGAACCCACACATCATCTGCATGACTCGGAACAAGTCTCTCTCAGCTGATTCCCATTCTGTACACCAAGGCTCAGGGCCCCTCTCCCAGCCACAGGCTCTTTGAAAGTTCCTGTGTGCTGCTGCCATGACCTGCTTCAGTCCTGAAATTCTGACTGGGGTGGTGAGGGAAAGAAGAAAGGAAGATACACAGAAACAAGTACAGAAAGTTGGCCTCAGGCCCGCTGTGTGCACTGGGATGGAATGACCAGCTACGGCAAGCAACAACGGAAAGTTAGCGTATATATTATGTACAGGATAGGGGGAGGGGTTAGCTAGTCTTTGTAGGAGGTCTCTGTAGGCAAGAAGTCTCAGGCCGTAAGAGGAAGAGGAAGCCAGAATTGCTAGTTTTTGCACACAGTCGTCAATGGGCCACAAACACTCACACTTGGGCTGGAGGGAGCAGGCTTTGCTGATTCTGAACCCCATCCACATGGGGAAAGGCCTTGCCAATCTCTCACGGGTCTGGGGCATCCTTCCTCCCTGTAGTGGGCTGCGCTATCCTGTGTTTCTGTATGCCCTTTCAGCACCCAGCAGCTCCAAGCACCCCAGTGAATGTTCAAATCCAGGAGAAAACAAGGCCTCTGGGGTTTTTTTCTTTACGTAGTTCCTTCCACAACAAATGCTTCTTCCTTCCTTATCTATCTCATTCTCCTTCCCTCCCTCCCTCCCTCCCTCCCTCCCTTCCTCCCTCCCTCCTTCTTTTCCTCTCTCCTTCCCTTCTCCCCTTCCTCTCATGTAACCCGGGCTGATCTTGAACTCACAGAGTAGCACAGGAGCTTGAACTTCTGATCTCCCACCTCTACCTCCCCAGTGCTAGGGATACAGATGTGCACCGCAGGGCTTGGTTTATGCAGTGCTCAAGATGAAACCTATGGTTTCGACACCCTTGGTCCCTTTCTTTCCAATTCTCCCCAGGTAGAGATTTCACAGTGTCCTCTAGAAGCCTGGTCTGGTTAAACATAGTCAACCCGCCCAGGATCATCCATCTCCCAGGGCATAACTCTACCTTCTCTTCTTCTGACTAGGACGCCATCTGCCTTCCCTTCCTCATTCGCTCTGTGGTATGCAGACTCTGGTGCGTTCTTACTTGCGTGCTTGCTTTCCAGGACTTGTTGCAGTGTATTCTCCTTTTTTTTTCTGAAGAAAAGACTGAGGTTCAACATGATACAGATTCAGCTCATTAGAGCCTGGCAAAGAAGTATTAACCCGACTGTCCCCAGACTGAGAGCAGCACACAGCTTGTGGAAGAGCCAGAGCCTATGAGAAGTGATACTGTTATGGAATGACCATGTCCACTCCCATCTGGAGGCTTAGATTTCTCACTTCACCATCTCTGGCTCTTATGCTAAATCTGCCCTGTTGCATCACCACACTCAGAATTTTGTTTCTGTCCTCATAATCAAATAAATCAGTTTCCCCCTGATGTGACAAATCCAGGAGATACAACAACTAAAAGCATTGGTTTGGGGTTCAGAGGTACTGTGTCTCTGGGTGTGCAGCAGATCATGGCAGAATATAGCCGTGGGGTGGAGCTGTTCACTTCCAGGTAGCTAGGAAAGAACGAGAAGTAAGTGGGTTCACTGTCAAAATACGGTCCTCAAAGAGCACCACAGTAGGCTTCCTAGAAGGCGTGACATTCTGGCGTTACTCAGATTTTGAATGCATTGATGTGATGAAGGTCAGAGCCCTCAAAATCCACTGGTGTCCATAAGTACACACACACACACACACACACACACACACAGAGAGAGAGAGAGAGAGAGAGAGAGA
>NC_034591.1:69780330-69817266 GCF_900095145.1 Mus pahari | reverse complement strand
GAGAGAGAGAGAGAGAGAGAGAGAGAGAGACAGACAGACAGACAGACAGAGAGAGACAGACAGACAGACAGACAGACAGACAGACAGACAGAGAGACAGAGACAGAGACAGTGAGACAGAGAGGTGTGTTTTACTAGTCCTCTTGGAACCTTTTAATCCAGGGATGGCCATGATCAGGATCCTCATCACAGAAGTCTTCCAAACTCTTAGCAAGGCTCTAAGAGGGGTCCTTGAGCCTCGGCTCTCTGCACACACTACCCCTCTCCTGCCGTGTTCACTGGCCTCATCTGTTATTTTAAAATGAAGCCACAGGCTTATGCTTTTTCCACTTATTCATTCAAAAAATTTCTATTGAGTGCTTGCTATGGACACAGCACTGCTTCTGCAAACAGTCAAATGGCCTGAAAGAGGATTAGGCAAGAAGAGGACATCAGCTAAATGACCAGATGGGAAGCCCCGGGTCCACAGATCCTCTGAAGGGTACCATTTACCAACATATATCCACCAAATTACCTCTGTGAGATATCCTAAAGAGGCCGGAGATATCCTATAGTCTAGGTAAAGAGACTGTCTATTTAGTGAAATAGGCCACCTCTCACTAATATACATAGTAAGAACAGGCAAGCCAGCCAGCCAGCCAGCAAACAAGCAAGCAAGCAAACAAACAAACAAAAGTCTTCAGGGGCTGGTGAGATGGCTCAGCTCATAAAGGGGCTTGCTAGGAAAATGGGGTGAGCTGAGTTCAATCCCTTGATTCCACACAAAGATGGAAGGAAAGAACCAGCTCCACAAAGTTGACCTCTTATCTCTACAAGGGTCCTAGTGCGTGAGCACCATTAGCGCACACACACACACACACACACACACACACACACACACACACACACACAAATTGTAAGAAAAAGTGATAACAGGGCATGGTGATGCACACCTTTAGTTCTAGCACTGGGGATGCAGAAACAAGCAGATCTCTGCATTCGAGGCCAGTCTGGTTTACACAGCAAGTTCTAGGAGCCAGGGCTACACAGGGTAACACTGTCTCAATCAAAATCAACCAACCAACCAACCAAAACCAAAAAATCCAAAACATTTGATTTTGTTCTCTGTATCAGGCACTAGGAGCTTTTTGAATATTAATAATTTTCACCAGTCCTATGAAGAGATAGGGATTATAATTATTCAAATCATAGAGGGAGACTGAGCCAGAGAAAGGAAATTCGCCCTGCCTAGAGTTGCACAGCTGGCCAGTGGCTGAGCCAACACAGCAGGCAGCCTGCTTTGCTGCTCCACTCCAGAACACATTTAAAATTGGAAGTTGGCACAACCTGGGCGTGTTCTCTAGCCTCCCAGAGGAACAGATGCACAGCTTATGTTAACTTTGGGATCTGCCTTTCAAAACACAACTGTGTCCTAAAGAGGAGCAGTTGAATTCTCCTAAACTTGGTTCCTGATTTAGTAAACAGAAGGTGCTGGCTTAAGTTTGGGTTCTCCATCCCTGAGGCCCTTGATGGATTTCCCTAGACCAAAGAACAAAATGGCCCATTAAACAGGACGAGTGGCGGTTGGCTGAGACCTTTAAGCGTAAGTATTTCTCGCTACTTAACTTTCCAGGTCTAGACTTTCACTGCATTTGGAACACGTTATTTGGAGCTCCTTCACATTCCTAGCATTTCGGATGAAGAACCCACCAATAAGCATCCAGAGGCATAAGCACTGGTCCTTGTGCTTCTCTAAAGTCCAGAAAGAAGAGGCAGTTTGAAAGACACTGTTAACACATAAGATTGGGAATACACTAGAAACCCCTTAGGAGCTGTTTTGAGAGAAGGGATTCCCCTGGTTAGGAACGGTACTGTTCATATCAATCAGCAAGGCAATAAATCTCTCCTATCTGTGCGCTGGAAACGGACAGCCTCCGCAGAAGGCATGTGCTTTCTTGTAAGACTAAGGGCATCAAGGTTGATACCAGAAGCTAGAAGTTTTTGCTTGTTTGTTTGTTTTCTGAAAAGGCTTCAAGTCTTTGTAAGAGAAACTATGTATAGAAGAGGCAGGCATTTCTGAAAAATCAAACGGCTGTTGACTCCTCTCATGAAGGACAATAATTAATTTCTCTAAAGTAACAAGCCATATAATTAGAATGGATCTGGTGTTAGTCAAAAATTTCAAATGTGGGGTAAATTAATAAAAATGCCCTCTTCCTTCCCACCTCTCCCTTTATTTTTGGAGTTTGTATGGAATACAAAGAGGAAGCGAGCCCATCTGTTTCTGATACTTCCAGACTTGAAGTATCAGAGTGTTTTGAAGCGGTTATTTGATGTTTAGTGTGCCTCTAAAGTATTTTCCATATGCTTGAAGCCTGCTTCTTTAATGACAAGAAGTCTGTTTTCACAGATTTAGATGCCAACTTGACACTTAGAAATGAGAAAGGTCAGTGTCTAAGTTGCGTTATCCCTTGACTCCGTTATTTTTCTTTACCCACCTGTAGGGAGAAACATCCCCAAAAGAAACAGAAATGAACGCACCCACAGGGTTTTCCGTAGTGTCTCATCTCCTAACTCTCCTTTGCCACCAAGGTAGCCTTTGTATTAGGAAAGAGCTGCCCTTCTCCGGAGGTGGAGACTGACCCACGGGCCCAAGGAAGGAAGCTGGAGACTTGTTTCTGTGGAAGGATCGAGGGTGGGTGCTGAGAGAATAAGCTGACGCTCTGAAGGAGATACCCAGCTTCCAGACTGGGTCAGTATTGAGCATTTGCACCTGTGTGGGGGTGGGGGTGGGGACACAGCTGAGATCACCCTGGGGATCCTGTTAAGCCTACCTTAGTAAGCTCAAGATGCTAAAGACACCTCTCAATGCTAAACTCCTGTTGGAGCACATCTCTCAGTTGGGAACTAGGACATCAAGGACAAACAGAATCGAAAACCTCTGCGTCTCTTTTCTGAACCCTTTTACCACTTACCGAAGTAGTTCTACTTAGTTCTAAAATTGTTTATCAACGTCTCAGCTTGAGCTGAGCATCCTTTGGCCTTTCCCCAGCATGCAGAACCGGAAGGGCTGTCTCCTAGGCAAGCAGTTAAGAAAACAAAACAAAACAAAAACAAACAAACAAACAAACAAAAAGTCCCAAAGAATGCTTGGCCAGCGCAGCAGGCCGAGGGTCCCTAGCTACTGTGAAATGACTTGTGGAAAACGACGATATTAAGATTATAATGTTTGGATAACGGTTTTTGTTTTTCACGCAATGAAAAATTCTAGGCAGGAACTAAGAAAGAAAGAAGGGACTATACAGCATAGATGTCGCTTTCCGGATACCCAGCCAAGCCTCTCTTTCTGCATCCCTCCCCAAAGCATCTCCTTGGCTCCCTCTCCCCTTTATTTCCTTCAGTTCCTTTGAGGGATCTTAATAAAGACTGTGCAGCTTGAATGATTTTATTAGTATCTAAGACTACCACATTTCAACGTATGCATATGTGTTACTTGTAAATTTGTACAGGGAAAAGATTAAAAAAAACACAAAACAAATACAGCAAAACAAAACAAAACACTATGTATGGTAAACCGACCAGGAAAGAACGTGGTGTATGGAAACCTTGACTCTCTCTCTCTCTCTCTCTCTCTCTCTCTCTCTCTCTCTCTCTCTCTCTGTGTGTGTGTATTTTGGTTTTTAAAATGCCATAAACGTATTTGTTACTGTTTTGGTTAAAGCTAAGCCATTTGAAGAAGAGAAGGAGAAGGAGAAGGAGGAAGAGGTGGGGATGGGGAGGAAAAAGAAAAGGGTTAAAAAGAAAAAGGAAAATAGTTAACAAAAGCTTAAAAAATATACAATGGCTTTTACAAGAATTCAGCCTATGAAGACCAGTTGAGGAAGGCGTAGTGCACCCTGCACTCAGCACTATTTACAAAGTCAAGACATTAAGAGTCTGATGGAGAACAGCTTGCTGAATAAATCCAGTTAGACTCTTAGGAGTAGACCAGACAGCCATTTCCCAAAACATAGAAGAACCCCGAGGCCATGGAAGAATTTCTTAGTTTACCAAGGCTATTTTAAAACAACTTCATAGTTTAATAATATGAGTGCATTTTTGAAATGCAAAAAGATACTCTGAAAAATTCCAAAAATGTATTTATATATTATTTGTATATAAAATAATTTAAGATATGTAAAGCAAATATCTCTACACATATATACACACATAAATATACACATATATGCAGTGGCTTTCATTGGTTAAGAATGAATTTTGCTTTCTTTTATCCATTTTTATTATATATATATATATATATATATATATATATATATATATATAAAATTTGGGTGTTGAAAATAACTAGCCATACAACAAAATACATTTTGAAATCTATATTAACCCATACATAGCATCCTTTAATGATTAATGACTTTTAAGAATCAGGACAAGTCCCATGTGTATTACATTATTGGCCAACATCATGTTTTGAATTTAATCAGGATATTAGCCAGTTGCTTTAATATCTGCTTGATGTGCTCAAGGATAATATTGATATTTTACATTTACTATCGGAGGCTAAGAAAGGGAGAGAAATAACTGCAGTAATCTTTTTGTTGTTGGTAACTCAGTAGTTATTTTTCTCCTTAAAAATCTGTACCATCCTACCCCTGGAAGTCAGAAAACTATTTTGAATTCACAATTGAGAATGTATAGTTTTAAATAACATAGTGTTCACCATCATGGAAATCTGTGAAGAACTGTGCACATGAGATGGCAGGCAAGCGGTGATAGTATGAATATTTAATAAATACTCATTTCTACCCAAAATTAGCTTTAAAGTCAAGTTCAAGGGAATAAAATTGTTCAGTTGCGGGGAAGGTGGTGGTGACTTTGAATTGTCCTTTCAATCGGCTTCAGGTAATTTCCCATATAATCCAAACTCAAAAGTGAAGTAAAAAGGTGTTCATTTCAGAGATATACTTATCTACTATCTATTTTCTTTAGATATTAATTGTTTACCTTTACACAAAAGCCAGTATTATTGCACATTTTATTTTATGCATTTATTTCATGTCTACGCTAATAAAAAGTGTATCTCCGCTCGCTCCTTTAGAAACAGCTATATAGATTGTAGGGTTCTTACCAAAGGCAGCCTCTTTTCATTATGGCACTCTGGGAACAAAACATTCTTGTTTTAAGGAAAGCAATGATACACAAATGCATGAACATATGATCGTATACATATAAATCCTTACTGTTAATTTTAAAAGCACTCACTACGAAAAGGACTAGAAATAAACAAAGCCGACGCCTCCCACTGTGCTCTTAATTTCCTTTTTTTTTTTTTTTTTTGTGGCTGATGTTTGTCCACAAAGGCAAATGAAGTCTTTAAAATGTACATGAACAAGCGCCTTCCAGCTGTGAGCATGGAATTGGCCAATCAGTTTTTATTCAAAGAGATTTGTAAAATGCCACTGTAACATTCCTGCTTAATTCCTATCTGGCCCGGACTGCTGCTTTTCTACAGAGCATGCCAGTTCTCCATGTCCTTTTCTTATTCAGCCAGAAGAGAAAATGAATGAAATCAACTTTTTCACATATTCATAAACAAAAAAAGTGGGACGAAATGTATTTATTTTTCATTGTTAGCAACTTACTTTATATGTTTAAGACGTGTTTCAAGTTATCATTTGAACTATGTTTAGATGCTTTAATCATCACTACTAGCTAAAGGAAACCAACAGTCACAGAGTTCTTTTCACAGCCATCTGCCACCACAATGAAAGAATTTGGCTCCGAAGTCTATTGGTTATACGCTTTATTATAAATAAAAGTGTATTGCTGTAAGTTTATGATTTAATGATAAACAGAGCTGTTGCTTTGTTGCTGGGACCATACTATCAAGAAGTGGGAAGAAGTAAAAAGCAGTAGAGACCCGTAAAACCGAAGGGTGAACTGGGCCCATTTGCTCGGTTCAGAGGCCTGAATACAGCCAACCACACATTTTGTTAAATACTTGTTTGATGGTATTCTTAATCACATAGCCTTTGTCGTTCGCTGGTGTTCTCAGGTGCTGCTAATAAAAACCAGTATTCCTAAAAGCACAAATAGATTGGAAGCAGATGTCGTTAGTAAAACGGAATTGGCAAAAGGAAAAACGCTTGCAATTTAAAAACGGACTAATGTCTTTAATGTGCGAGTTCGCTGTGACTGTGCATTCCTGAAGGATGTGAAGCCCAGGGAAAGAGCTCAGAAAAATGACTGAAAGAACAGTGTTGGAATTGCTGGCCGAAGTTGTAGGAGATAAACTAAACATGAGGAATAGTCTCAAATCAGCCTGTAACATAAAACATGACTTTAAACAAATCTTAAAAATACAAAAAAGGTAAATTAATTTGGAGCATATTTCACTTTTAAGCAGAGTTCTAATTACATTTGTAAATGCATATTCCTTTTCCATATGTCAGGTATACATAATAATATTTCATAATTCTGTGTTTAAAACATGCAAACATGACATCAGGAATTATCTATGACCCGAATATCATTATAGTTTACTCAATTTTTTGTTATTTTTCAAATGGTTATTTTGTGAGCATTTATTTCTTTATAATAAAATGAAGCTTTTACAAAAAAATGAATTTTTACACAATCAAGTTATAATGAAAATGGAAAAAAAATAAATCTCAGCTTGGAAAAGTGAACTCTTCTTTATGATGTCATCTTCAATTTTGTAATGAAATGAAACCAAGGGAAGTTTCTCTGAGAAGCCCTTAGAGAAAGGTAGGAAGGAGGTACCCATGTCCCAGATCCAGTTGGTGGTTGTGAGAAAGCCTTGGGTTCCCTTCCGTGCCATTTAGCATCTCTGAACTTTTAAATAATAGAAATACACATTAGTTCACCACCAGAACAACTTTGTTCACAAAAGTAAAACCCTCCCCTAAACAAAACCACAAGCATCGCTCTTGGATTAAATAACTATTCCCATCGGTTTCTAACATCCATAGCTCCTGAAACCAGGAGCTCATCTAGAGCCAGCTTCATAAACCAGCGAACATAAATATAAATATAAGTTTTTGTCATGAGGTCATAAAATTAACTGTAACTACTAAGACTCGGGTGTACAAAGGTGCCAGTGTTTTATTGCTCTACCTTTCCTAGAGTTCAGTTTCAAATAACAATTTTGACAAATTATCAACTGACATCATGTTTCTTGAATGGAGGTGGATGTGCTTGATTAATTGCCTGTAATATTATAGACATTAATGTGCACTTCAACATTTAATCACTGGAATATTTGTGGATATAATATCATGTAGGAGGCATAAAACAACGCAACCACTTACTTTCAAGACTGAAATATACGACTGGAGTTAAATGTCATCAATGAACTGATGTAAATCCAGGGGCAGTTATTAAACAGTTTTTCTTAATTTTATTACACATCAGAAACATGTTTTAGAGAAAAAAACTAGCTCACACTAACCCCACGTGAAACTTCTCTTTTTCCCCAATTCCCCTAAACTCATTCTTCCAGAGCTGGCTAAGTTTCTACTTTTGGGAGCTACTGGCCTCAACAATCAGTCCTGTGTGAAAAAGTGTCTACCAAATAGGGAATAAAGAGAATTTTAAAAGGGGGATGGCTAGGTGGGAGGGGAGATTATTTTAGTTTTGTTACGATTTTTATTTTTTGCCAAGAGAAATAGAATCTTTCCCATTTTACTGTATTATTATTACTATATCAACAAGCCTCACTGAGCCCTGAACACTCCCAAACTTGAGTTCAAGCAGATGAGCTACATGTGATAATTTTGTTGCTAAAAATTGAAGAAATGTTACCGAAATGACAGATGGTATTTTTAAACTCAGGGTCCCGATTGCCTGTCCATTCATTCGTTTTTTCCAAGTGTTTGCCACCCGGTACTTTAACAGTATCGAAAAGGTAGGTTTTATGTTCAGTTCAGGACATAAAACAAGAAATTTCATAAGAAAAAAAAGGAAACACACTTCTCAAGAACATTTATTTTACAACGCCAATCGAATATCCTTGGGGCCTTTTCCCGTTGGAAAGAATTTTAACACTTGCTTCATCGACAAGCAATCCACGGAGTGGTTAGTCCGAAAGAAATTTCTGTCTCTCTTTGGTTTTTACACTATACTACTCAGTTCAAGTCGTTGAAAATTGTCGGAGCAAGGAATCCATAGTAAAACAACCATGAATTTTAATAAAGAGAAACGTCTTATAAAGTTTGCTCCCACACAGGACTAGCTGTAGTAGAGTACATTAAGATTGAAAGGAAATTAATTCGGAGGGTGTGTGGGTAATCTGTATTTCATGGCACAACTCTGAACGATTTATTAAAGAAAACGAAAACATGGGTTTAGGAATATATAATTCCCTTAAGAGGATGCATTAAAAAGAATTTTTTTTTTTTTTGGTTCAGAAAAGCATTCCTTTCCTTTAGGATTTCGGAGAAAGTTGGGCGAGGCTGCCGGGACCCGCCCACAACCCTCCCGCAGCCCCCCACAGCGACCGGAGTTCTCAGGTTACGGAGGGAACGCCCGTTTTTATGCAAAATAGCACGTTCGGCATTTATTAACCTAGCCAATGAGCAAGCAGCATCCCGCCCTGAAGAAGGTGGAGCCAGGTACCCCGAGCGGCGCCTCGCGGTGCCCGCCTCCTGTTTCTCCAGAGGCGGGCACTGGGCGGAGAGAGAAACTCCCAGGCGACTTTATTTACATGCGGCCATACTATTGGCTCGAGCGGGGGGGGAGTGGCGAGGAGGGAGGGGCGAGGAGCGGGGGCGGGGTGGGGTGGGGAAGGGAGAGGTCCAAAGTGAAGTTCAAGGATTGGTCTATCAAACGATGACGCAAGAAAGGCATAATTAGCAAATGAGAGCACTGAACTAATGCCCCTCCCTCTAGTTCCACCCAGTAATGAACAATCCAATGAATGATGAGCCTGTGCCGGAAAAATTCCTTGGATATGTAAATCACAGAGCTCGAACTCTATTTAAATATTCATGCGGAGGAGGGGAGGTATAGAATGTCTCCAGGATGCGTTTCTGATTGGCTGGTTTTCTCAAGGGTGTGTTAGTCGTCGGGAAAGTGTGAGCCGGAATCCCGATCGACTACAATATTGATTATTGTGTTTCTGGCTTTGTTTTGCCTTCCTCCCATCTATTCTTCCTCTGTAATTTGTTGCATGTGTAATCCAAGCGGCCCAGCTTTGTCGTGATTCCGCTGTTGGTATATTTTCTTTTTCGTAACTCAAGCTCTATTTTCACCGATTTTTCAAACGCAAAGATCTGGGACAGATGGAAACAATTAGAAGCTCCGCTCTGTGGAGGTGTATAATCTTATTAGTTTAATGGGTCACAGGGCGCGGAACCTATTTCCTATGGATCAAAGTGAAAACAAACACGGTTAATATCCCATTTTGTTTTAGAACCAAATCGGATCGGGTTCCCTCTGTCGGTCGTGGTAATGACAATATTTAGAGAACCTAGGTTGCCTTGAAGTTTAGGAGGAAATGGAGACATTGAAATATTCTGTTTTAAAAACTCATTAATATTGCCACCAGGTAGCTGGCTGCAAGTTTTCTGAGCATTCTTGGGTTTATCACAGTAGCATGGCTATTAAGGATTTGCGTGTTGCTTGTTTTGATCTATTGCCTTAATGAAGTGAAAACCCCTGCATAGTTCCCTGCTAATTATACCGCCTTCTCGGATTCCTCTATTCCGGTTCAGTTCGAACACTGGAGTGCTTGGTGTAATTTTCAACTAGTTTCTCTTAATAATTTCTTTTTTATCTGTGGATGGTGAGAACAGACCTTTTATTTATTTACTTATTTATTTTATTCTCAGAATTTACTTGATTACTTGGAGACAGGGTTTCCTTGTATAGTTCAGGCTAATCTTCAATTCTTGATCCTCCTATTCCATGCTCCCCAGAACTGGAATCTCATAGGCACGCACCACACCTGGCCAGACTTGCAGTGTTATTTTTATTATTAAAATTAGTGAGTCAAACAACCTGCACCCAAAATTTAGTATTCCATTTGCCAGCACCCAGACTCCTGAGCAGCAGTGGGGCCGGATAAGAATCAAACTGTAAGGAAACTGTTTTCACATGTTGAGTTGTGTGTGGTTGTGCTATTCTGAGGCAAAAATGTAATCTAAGTTGTAGGCACAGGGTGGGCCAAGGCTTCTCTTCTTAGCAAAGCCCTTCTCTTTAAGGCCTTCTCCCCTGCAATCACTTCTCACCCTAATAAATTAAATGTGACCACAGTGTGGTCCATTAGCCTCAAGTGTGAGGTGATGGCTCCTGTCAGAGGTGGCTGGCCCACTACAAACCCTTAAATATTCCTACAGATAATAAATATCTGCGCAAGGAACGGATGCAAATAATAGGTTCCCATTCCTTAAAAAAACAAAACAAAACAACTTTGTACCACAGCAATGAATAAAGGCACCTCAGAGCTGAATCCCCTCAAAATGGAGAACCAGATCTTGAGAATTCTTGATCTAAGTGCAGGCCTCTGGCCCAGCAGGAACCTGAGTCAAAGTGTGAAACTCTCCTAGGCCTTCAGGAGTGTAAACACATTTACATTTTTGTAAACACATTACATTTTGTTTTCACATTAAATGTAAAAAAAAAATAAAAGTCACATTTTTTGTTTGGATACGTCAGGATCCTCCCAAAAGAATAAGCACTGGTTGTTAGTGAATCATTTTAATTCCAAAGAATATTTACTAGCAATTGGCCACGCAGGGCTGGGATGGAACAAACAAACAAACAAACCAAGAAAGCCGATGGTTTTTTGCAGTGCTCAGGGGTTTCTGGGTCTTGGCTCTCCGGGCTTCCCAGCAGCCTTCACACCTGATCCAGGGACTGAGACAGCTCTGCTTTGCTGTTATCACAGGAGTATATGCACCACAGTGCCGGTGGATCATTTCAGAAACCAAAACTAAAGCACATGCGGAGAGACCTGACATCTGGGACAGATGCAACTGAAAAAAATCTCTTCAAATTTGTTTTTTTTTTTTTTTTTTTTTTTTGCCCTTTTATCCTTATGTTTCAGTAGAACATGCAATAGTATTAGGTCTTCTCTTTACAGTCCCTTTTCCTCTGTCCCCTGTTGGTAGAAGGGATTAGTTTTCACTTGTGGGGCAAGGGAATGGAGAGGAACAACGTTTCAAGCCCCCACATCCCAGGATTTAACTCTATTACTAGTTGCTGATATAATATTTAAAACTGTTAACATTTTGTTTAGAGTTATTTTGTTTTCCAAGGTGGAAACATAAGCCTGTAGTATTATAGACAATCACATCACCTCTTCTGAGGACAAAAGAGTATCTACATGTGTGACAAGATAATTATTTATCGGAGATAACAAATGCTTTGATCTCTCCTTTGTCTTTCTTTTATTCTTATTTTTTGATGTACATCTTAGTATCTAATAATATCCAGGGACATTTGCATCCCCTCAATTTTCCAAGGCTAAGGAAGGACCTCACTAAGGTTCAGTAATGGACTTCCCCCTCCAATTTGGTTTTCTTTTCTTTTTTTTTTTTTTAAAAAAAAGATTTATTTATTTATTATATATAAGTACACTGTAGCTGTCTTCAGACACTCCAGAAGAGGGAGTCAGATCTTGTTACGGATGGTTATGAGCCACCATGTGGTTGCTGGGATGGTTATGAGCCACCATGTGGTTGCTGGGATTTGAACTCCAGACCTTCAGAAGAGCAGTCGGTGCTCTTACCCACTGAGCCATCTCACCAGCCCCAATTTGGTTTTCTTGATCCTTTAGATATTTGTTTTAGGCCAGTGGGCCCACTGCTGTAGTATTTTTAATTGTTTAATTGTAGTATTGTTAATCGGAGAGGTTTGCTGGTGCATGCAGTAAGTGTAGGGGAACTATCTGAACTGTACACTTGAGGCGTGTCTAGGGACACAGTCATTCATAGAGGGAAGGATTTGTGCCCTCTCCTGCAAGACTTCCAGAATCCGAAGTATCCCATAAGCTGCAGCCCTTTATTCACTTCAACACTCAATTTGTCTCAGTTCTCTTTTTCTTTCTTTCTTTTCTTCCTTTAAATATTTATTCTTGTTATATAGACCAGGCTGGCTCTGAACTTCTGCCTTCAGAGTGAGTGCTAGGGTTGTAGGCATGAGCCGCCACTCTCAACCCTCCACCCTGAGATGCATGTCTCAGACTTTTGACGGGTTTTGTTTTATTTGGCATTCTGTTTAGTCATGTTTTATTTTATTTTAACATTTTATTTAATCAAAATGCCTCTGTGAACACAAGAGTTTAGGCCTAAAACACCTTTAGCTTTTCCCAGATAGTACATCCAGGCCTGGATTCCTCCTCAACCAAGAAAGACCAGCCAGGGAATTCGGGGATAGCGCCCCTGGCAGCTATCAATTTCAAGGTATTTGGTTCATTTGAGGGCGGACAGCGGCGCGGGCGAATGGGAGGCACTCTGCTCAGAAAGGCCTGTGGAGAGGTTTTGACTTGACATTTACGGTCACACAGCTAAGATTGGGACTTAAAGTGAGCCTCCTGGGGACCTAAGGCAGACCCTTTTCTGGCTCCATCGCTTTTGTGTTCTTCTTTGCGCACCTGGCCAGTCCTGCACAGTGGCCCAGGTCCAGAATTCGCCATCCAGGGACGCAACCCCGCCTGGGTTTAAACCTGGCTCTGCTACCGGAAGTCATTTGACAAATCTCAGTCTGGCCTTTCTAATCTTTGCGGCTCCTCAGAGTTTTGCAAATCTTTAAACAAGCTGTAACCTCCTTCAAACAGCGCGCCAGACAGACAACCCCCAGGGTCAGACAGAATGCATCTGCACTCCACTTCCTCCAAGGTCAGGCCCGCACCTCTTCCAGCACCTTTCTGTCTGCTGATTCCCGTGCACCCATCAGGCAGCCCAAACCCAAGAATGTCTCCCACCCTGGAGGCCCAGGTCTGAGCACTGGAGACTCATCGAGCCCCTGGGGGCAGACCAGTGTGTGGGGGGGAGTACCCTCCAAGCAAGATCGGCAAGGTGGGGGTTGGTCGGGTGATTTATGATGCTTATCAACGTTTTAGGAAGCAGAAATTAACCCTAGGAGGAGGATTAGGCCACAAGCTTTGAAGTGCGTCGTTTTGTTTTCCTCCTGTCCACTCCCAGGATCAAACAGCTTCTTGTTCCTTCCAACCCTCTCCTTCTCCTCTGGTTATCTCTTCCCCTCTCTCCTATGCCCTAGCAAGCCCCCTTTGCATTGTTTTTCTTAATTTCAAATAGAAATCTTTTGACACTAGCTACCGAGTTCCTGTCAGTGGTCTAGAAACAGAAAGACCCCTCCCCCATCCCCGTCCTCTGGGAATAGTGTTTAACGTTTGAACCTTCACTTTCTGTTTGGGAGATCAGAGGTAGCAAATCTGTAACTCTTCTTTGGCACTTTCTTCCCATCCAAAGCCCTTAGCCTATTCCCCCACGGAGGCTGGCCTTCCCAGGAAGAGGGCTAGGTTGAGGTGGTTGGTGTTCATCTCTGGGTGAGTGCTAACTTCCCTTATCTCATCACACTTCCAGGTAGTGCGGATTCCTGGATGGTCCTCTTAGCTCTCCAGTCTTCCAGAGCCCGGAACTGTGCGGTGCTCTTTCCATGCTGCTCTTTATCTCTCCCCCCCCCCTCTGCCCCCCATTTAGGCTTCTGAGCGGAATCGTCTCCCGCAGTTCTTTCCCGGAGGCGCCCGTTGAAAAGGCAATTTCCTTGGGGGTGTGGGAGGGGGTGTGGTCCGGCTGAGAGTAAAACAGAAACCAGGTTTGTTTGGGGTTCTGAAACCATCCATGTTTTATTGCATCCGCCTCAGAGTCAACTAACTCTTAATGGGCATCCAGGCGGGAAAAGCACAAGGAGGTTTGCTCGGTGCTCCGGAGGGGACCTGAGTGAGGGGAGTCTGTTTACTTTCTCTCGTAACTAGAGGTTGCAACGTCTTCCCCAAATGGCTCCTTCTAGTGCCGGGGGTATAGACAGGCAAGTCAGAAGGCATCAGGTTTCAGCTCTCTGAGTAATCCAAGATCATTCAGCCAAGAAGACCTTCGAAGTTGGCCCTGTCTACAGCTTGTAATGAAAAGGGTAATCTGTCGTGTAATGAAAAACAGTACCCACAAAACAAACCAGCATCCGACGGCCTTCCACCTCGCACCACTCTACCCTAATACCCGCCAGTGACAAATATTACTATCCAGTTCCACCCCCAAAAGAGGAAGCAGTAGATCTTCCTCTTAATAACTTCCCAAAGTGTTACAAATAATAAAAGGGGCGCATAAATCATCGCCCGAGCGACTCAATGCGGACCACGAAGGATTTACTTCTCTTGAGCCTTAGTTTCCAGTCGCTCTCTCATTGGTTTCTTTCTTGAAGTCCGCCCCCAGATCCATGCTGTTATTGGTCAATATGGCAGGATGACGTAAAGAAAGGGCGTGGGGTTGGTGGGGGGCTGGATTTTTCCAGTGCGCAAGCGTTCTAGGGTGTGCTGGTGTGATTGACAGCCAGGGGGAAACAAGTGCGCGTGCGTGGATGAGTGAGCCAGTCAGAGACACACAGAGACACACAGAGACAGAGACACAGAAAAAAGAAAGAGGGAGAGNAGAGAGAGAGAGAGAGAGAGAGAGAGAGAGGAAGGAAGGGGGAGAGAAAGAAAGAAATGAGGTGTAAGGAGAAGGAAGAGAGCGAAGGTGAAATAGACCTATGGTGAGGTGGTGGGTGCTGACACTCTGGTGGGTTGCAGTCCTAGCTGCAGGCATTTCCCGCTGAGTTAGGTTGTTGTCGCCGGTCCTCCACAGATCCTTTCGGAGGGCCTGGAAGGGATTCACTGAGGACGGTCTTCACCAGGCTAACTGTTGGGAGGGAGTAAAGAGAAATAGGAGGCTTGCTTCCCGCTAGGAATCCACTTAAAATCTCCAGAAGTTTATTTTTATAGTCGTGTTATTCGTGCATTCCCGGAAAAGCACACAATTCAAGTCCTCAGTGTCCCAGGTACTCCTATGTAGTCCTAGGCACTCCACTAATAGCCCTGTGTGGCTTCTCACAAGCACAGTTGCCACAGCCCTCTAAGCGGCTTGTACATCGAAGAGGCCCGAGAAAAAGACACACTGTAAGAGTGCTTGGGTGGAAGGAAAAAATAAAGAAAGAAAACATACGTAAAGGAAGAAAATTAGAAAAATGCAGCCACCAAAGAATAGTGATAGAAAACAAACATAATACCCCCCCCCCCCAAAAAAAAAAAACCGTACGTACAACAAAAAGACTAAAAACAAAACCGCGGAAGGGCAAGTGCGTTCGCTACTGAATGGAAAATTTGGAAATCATTCCAGGACCGGCTTTATACAAAAGGAACAAACCCGGTTTGTCTAGGTGCCTGTTAACGCCTGCTACAAAATTCTTGAGAGGCGAGGGCTGGCCTCTGCAGCTGCAGCCGCTGGGCCACTGCCCGCTTGCATCCAAATTCCAGCGTCTGGAAGCGAGAGACCCCAGATCGTTTCCCCCGCTCAGGCCGCGGATTCCTTCCTGCACGTATTTTAGGGCTATAATAAACGCCTTGTGAAGCTGGACATATTTTAAATTACAGTACCCCTGGAAGATCTAGTCCAGTATCTAAGGCTTGGGCTTTACGAATTTCCAAATTTGAAACTGTCCATGACTTCTTCACAGGCCCTGCAAATTTCTTTTTCCACTAAAAAAAAAAATAAAAATAAAAAATCTGTGTTTTTGTAAGGAGAAATGTGCAAACAAAAGCATTCCAGTCTGTGAATGCACGGTAAATAAATACGGAGGAGAGGGTGATCTGAGCGTGTCATTATTGATAAAGTAAAAACATGTTGTTTTAGATTCTCTTTTCTGTGTTTTTTCTTACGAAGCCAAGCTTTTACCTTGCCTATGTATTTAAAGCAGTATTTTGTAAATACATTTATTTATAAATGCCACGTTCACTTTTAATTTGACAATGATCATTTGTAACACAAAATTGTTAGCTTAATTTTAGGTGTTTTATTATTTTTTGACTACTTATTGATATTTTAAGCAGGAAACCTAAAATTAATAACCAAGGCTTTGATAGTTGCTTATTTTTGTTTCATTGAAAGTCCTTATTTTATTAGGTAGATATATAGCTGAATTAATTTTTGAAACGATGAGTAAAAACGATACTTTTCTTTCGCTTTGCTAGAGCAAAAGTATATTTTCATTCTTCTCCGTCCGACTCCTGCTCTTCTAGCAGCCACAGCAAACTGACAGGCTGGAGCCTGTTGGAGGACTAGTATGCAAATTTCAGATGATTGACACCTCTAGTGGAAACCAATCATGCTACAGTAGGCTGCTGATTGGCTGAATATAGTTTGACGTATATTTGACGTTTTTAAAATCTATTATCCAATCACAACAATTCATGCAAATAAGTGAAGGAATCATATTACCAGAGATCAGAGGAAACTTGAGTATGCCCCCACGTGTTCAGTAGCCGGTACTGCAGAAACTACTGCCAAACTGTACGAAATACTCAATTCTATTGCTCGCTTTAACCTTTCTTAAACTTCTTTGTCACTGAATATAAATGATCATTGAAAATTCCCCAAGGGGTATGATGGTTCATTTAAAAAAAAATCTATGTGGCTACAGACTTTCAGAATCTATCCCTGTTTTGTTTTTGTTTTTGTTTTTGTTTTTTTGCTAACATTTTTATCTTCAAATTTAATCTTCTGTAAAGAAGGTCGTCCTTCTTCTCAAGAGGACGAAATTTACAGAGCCTTTTGGTGAAGAAATCCCTGTAGGTTCAGACGGGTCAGTGGAATTTGGTGGCTGTCGTGTAGTTCCATGTGTTACAGCCAGATGGCATAAGGCTCATCTTTTCTTTGCCCCTCAGCACTTTCCCCAAATCCTGCAAGTAATTTAGAAAAATTAATAACCAAACAGTTTTATATTTTATAACCGAGTGAAGTGGGACACCCTTGTACGATTAGAAAGCTACATATTACGAAAATCAGTTTGTTGGCTGTTGCTTTAACGTGAAGTTTCCTCTTGAGACTTTTGCCCAGCAAAGTTTTAGAGTAAACTACACATTCAGGGTTTGCAAAAACTTTTCCGTAAAGGGAACTGGGCGGCCATAAGGGATTGAGGCGGCCGCACTTCGGGAGTGTCATTTTCGGTGTTTTTAGGAATTAAAGTGAAATTAAAGTTGGAGGGGAAAGCTTAATTTTCCAACGACCATACTTCCCCCAGAGGCCGGCCTGGTCGCAGCCCTGGAGCGGAGGTTGCGGTGCTGCTCTCGGACACATTTGCAGTTAACACGCGGCTCTTTCAGCGATTCAGGTTGGGTCCTCGGTCACAGGAAGGACTTTCTGTGCTTTAGTAGCCTTTCTAAGGCAGCGCTTTTGTTTTACCTACTCCAGCGGAAGACACGAGGGTGAGACCCCGGGAAAGTTTTATCTCCGCTCCTCCAGTGTAAATGTTTTTCTGTTTGGATTTACCAGGAAGAGAGGGGTTCGTGCGACCACAGCCCCAAGGCCAGACTAAAAGCTAATGGTATTTTCAGAGGGGAGAAGGGAGGAAAGAAAAGAAAATCAAGTTGACAGGCGAGCTCTGCAGTTTCCACGAACATATTACTGGTTGATCACGCGGCTTCTTCACCCACTCATAAAACCCCCTGTAACTCCGCTCTGGATCACTGTACCTAATAGTCATGAAATTTAAAATCTACCCAGTCTTCAAAAATAACTCTGAAAGAGGCATATTTATTACTTAAAAAAATCACTCAGAATCGAGCCACGAGGCCCTCATCCTACAAAATAGCGATTCATTAGGCTTGGTACTTTGGGTTTCCCGTCTGCTGAATTTATTTAGAAGCCAGTGATAAACTCTAAACTCCGAGGTAAACTCTAAACCTCCCTCCTGAGGCACCCTAACTGAATTTACTTTACACCCTATCCCTGGGTCCCTAGTGTCCATAGAGAAAGAACCGGCATTACTTCAGCTCTGGTGCCTACTAGTCAACTTCACAAACTGCAGGGAACAGACGCGAGGGCCTAACACTATCTTTGAGTTAGAATTACTTCTCCAGAAGTTCCAATCTTAAGTTTCTTATTTTTTTTTTACTGCCCATAAGCTTATTGGCCCTTTATCTTCGGAAACAAAACACACTTAGAAACTAAGTAAGAATTTTGGGGTTCGCAGATTTCCCTTTTATGGGGGTGGATGGATTTGAGTTTTTTCAGTGCTTTAAGGAAAAAAAAGCGTCTTTAAACAAACAGAGAAGGGTCCTGGAAGAGGACTAGGGGACCAGCTGCCCTTCCTAACTTCTCAGTCTGAGGCCTTGGCATCTATCCTGACAAGCGTGGGTTCAGGGCTTGCGGGGGCAGCTCGGTGGGCAGTCCCCGTAAACCCAGACTGGGTAGAAGGCCGCTGTGCCCGATCCGGCCCCAAAGCGGGTTTCACTTCTGCAGGGACCTAACCGGCGTCCCGCCGGGCGCTGTAAATCAGCCTTCCCTCGCTAGGAGCGCGGGGATGAGCACCGGCTCTCACCCTACGCCGCCTCTGGGGTCCATCAATCAAGCTCTCCCGCCCCAGCCTGAGCGCCGCCCGGGGGGCCTGCTTTGTGTCAGCCTGCAGCGGGCCTGGGTGGGGCGCCCCGGGGTTCTCAAGGGTCTGGAACACTCCTCAGCTTTTCCCACTCCGGGACGTGGTGATTGGGACCGGGATTTCTAATCTACAGAGCGAGTCACCTCCTTTGCTGACTCCCCAATCCTTCCCCACTTCGTGATCCCTCCAACACTGTCACCCCAGAAGGGGCGAGGAAGATTAGTCACTAGCAACTCGATTTCCCCAGCAAGTCCCGTTTCTGGACCTCAGTTTCTTGACTGTAAAACGAAGTTCGTTCGTTCGTTCTTTCTTTCCTTCCTTCCTTCCTTCCTTCCTTCCTTCCTTCCTTCCTTCCTTCCTTCCTTCCTTCCTTCTTTTCTATCATCTATTATTTATCTGTTTTTATCTAGTTCCAGTGTTCTTTTGTTTGTAGATGGAGAAGCATGAGCCTTTTGCCCTATACAATTTTTTTAAATTTCTTTTTCTTCCGCTCAGATCTTCCCTCAGTGTCGTGCGGCTCACTCCACCCCTCCCCACTCCCGACTCTTTACAACTTACTGGGCACCAGACCTTTGCAGAAAGCAACTCCATCCCTCAAGACACAGACCAGAACCTTGGGGGAAATGAGCCCCGACCCGCCCTAGTCCTTCTGGAGAGGCCACCAGGGGGCGACACAGACCAAGAATAGAACAACAAGGAGCCAAGTGTCTTTCTCCCCAAAAAAAAAATGTTGTCAGGCTGGGCCTTGAACACTTTTCTTAGCTCCCCCATAGTGACTTCTTTTGCCCTTTCCATTTGATCCTCTGCGCTCATACTGTAGCCTGGGTGCGTGGGGGAATGAGGGTCACAAGCATAAGGAAGAGCAGCAGATGTCCAAGTAGCAGAACACACGAAATGTGCCAAATGCAAATCTTAAGCACCAAACTTTGATGCTTAGATTATGAAGATCAACACAATTTAGTGGGCTCTGGGCTGGAACCATCAGACTGCAAAACTGAGGCGTTGAACCTACGGAAAAGCACACTCATGCATCCCTTCCTACTTTTTGGTTCTTATGGTATGGTCAAGGCACAGGTAAACATGAGAGAGGCACAGAGTGAGGTGAGACACCAACACTTCTCAGGGAGAGGCAGCCGTCATCCTCATCGGTGCTGGAGGTTGTCTGCTTGGGAAGAACAGAGAAGGTCCCCATCCCTGCCCTTTCCGTGGAGGTACTGTTTAGATCATACTTTTATTTGTGGCTGCGGATGCTTTATGGTGTGGATTAGCTGGGCCCCAGAGGACGCTGGGCCTTGTTCACTGTGGCCAACGGGAAGATCTTCAGGAGAAAACGTGTAAGGTTGAAATATCTATTCCCACATGTGCAAAGGCTCTTGGATCGTGTTTGCTTTCAAAATCCATAAATGTTTTTATTAAACTATCTCTTTCTTGTGGCCCAGGCACGCATAAAGTATTTGCCACGTGTGTAAACGCTTCCATTTTGGTCTTCCTTGAGGGAAACTTTGTAGCTCTGCAGTAAATATTTGCTCTGGGGTAAACCTTGGCAGGCAATCACTGGCCTCCTCAGTGTGGTTTCATTGGATGCAGGGTGCATTTGTGTGCGCATGTGCCTGTTTTAACAGCACACACAGAGGAGAAATTGCAGGAGACCTTGGGAGTTTTTTATTTTGTTTTATGTATTTATTTTACCATGGGTAGAGAGGTGTGTAATGACTATAATTACTCGAGTGACATTATAAAATGAACCCAAGTCTCTTTCAAATTTGAGTCTTCTTACAGGGGCATGGTGGCTCATGCCTGTGTTATCAGTACTTAGGAAGCTGAGGCAGAGGGATTGCCATGAGTTTGAAGTTAGCCTAAAACTACACAGTGAGACCCTGACTCAAAAAAGCCAAAAAGATTTTCTTCTTTTGACAAATATTTTTTTGGATTCTTCCTTGTATACTGCCAGCCTCTCTGTTCCCCACATCATGTCAAATCAAGTGCTCTTCTGTAGCCATCTTTCACAACAGCTTTTAATATAGTAGTGTTTGGGGGCAGTGAGTGTATTTTAAAGTAATAAAGTATAGGTTTTGCTTCCTCAGTTCTATTCAAAATAGTAAGACTCTAAAATCAAACAAATTATGATCTTTATTTTGTTTTAAAATGTGATATGGTTTCATTTTCTTCAGTGTTTTAATCTGTAGTCATGTTTTAAAAATTCAGAAAAAAAAAAGACAACCAATGGGATTGTAGATAGTTAGGATGTGGGAATTCTCTTCCCTGAAGAAAACTATGAGTTACTTAATTTCTCTGTCATGAAAGACTGGATTTTTATAAAAAGATGCTGGTCAGTCTGATAAAATGGGTGAGATGGGACTAGATGGAGGATTACTGAGCTCTGCAAATGACTAACATAGGACTGGCTTTGAGCGAATACTTGGGAATTAAAAGCTCGGCTTGGCCTCCTGAGTCTTGACATTGTGATTTCAGACCTGGTGAATTCCTGCTCTTTTAAAAACATCATCCCACCCTCCCTCGGACTGAAAAATATGTCCTAGGCATAAATCCCCCCCCCACATCGATTATAAAGATTTTATTTATTCTTCTGGTCGCTGCAGAGAAAGGGAGCCCAGCTTTGCTCAGGAGAAAAGGAAACTTTAGACTCAGGCTAGATGTGGGGTGGCCTGGTCACTGAAGGTGGAGTAAGCTGTAGTCAGAAGCAAATACACTCTCAGATATCTCTCCCTGCAAACACTGTCTCTGTAAAACACAGAGTGTGGACCCAAGTCGCTCTCTGGAGCATCTGCCTGTCACAGTGTAGCCTGGCAGTTTCAGTTCAGAGAATTCTTCCTTAAATATTTTCTTGACTTTTCAAAGAGCAATTGTGTTCTGATGCCTCACACCAGGCGCACTTGGAGAAATGGCCCGACCCTAAATAGAGGAAGTCCCCTTGGCATGGCCTGAGGCTATAAGGCTGTCCCCAGCCCGGGGGTGGGGTGGGGGGAGTGGGGTGGGTGGGTGGGGCTGCATCTTTTGATGAACAGTTACACAGATTTGAGAAAGAATACATGAAACAGAAGCAGCTGCATTCAAGGTAGAATATTTCAGGCTCCCCCGGAGCTGAGCAGGGTGACCTTCAGGTTTGCTCAGCTGGTGAGTGCTTGCAACCTCGGAAGACCCTGGATCCACCAGAATTACCTACCCACTGACTTCCAGCAGGGTCAACACAATGAGTTTTAGTTGAGCACCATAGACAGGTTTTGGTCAAGAATTTGTGTATGTGAATCCTACATTCATCTAAAAGGTGGGAAATGGATTCTTGAATTCCATTTCTGCAGATTTTCCATCCTTGAATTTTGTTTCAATAAAAATATAATATCTGCTATATAGGTAATTTCACATTTTCTAGAGTCCACATTTAATAAAGAAAGAGAAATAGTTAAAAGCACTTTAATACATTTTTATTAAATACAATATCTCTAGGATGTCATTTCCATGCATAATTGATATAAATTCATCAATGGGACATCCACACTCTCTTTTCTTCTTCCACCGTCAACATTTCATGTGCACTTTACATTAGAAGAACATCTCACTTTGGACCAGCCATATTCCAAGTGCATGGTACTCAAAGTACAACACACTTATAGTCTTGGACAGCAGAATTTTGGGCAGTGGCAGGTCTAGATAGTCTAGGGGCACATGCAAAATCAAAGTAAACTTTCTGCACATTCATACTGAGCTCTACAGAAAACTTAAGGATCAGAGAAAGGACTGAGAGAAAATAGTCTATATTATACATGGAGTTGGAGATGTGATTTCTTTTCTCTTTGAGACAGGGTTTGAGTGACAGCTCAAACTAACCTTGAACATGTATCCCCCAGTCTCCCCAGTACTAGCATTGTAGGAAAGCACCCACACACCTGGGAGAAGGACATTTTTTAACATTACCATTTCAACTGATAGGGAGTCCTTGGCCTTTATGCCTTGGGTGAAGGCGAGCCTGGAGTTTGAGGCATGTGGGTAATGTTGATTTTTTTCTGTTTTAAAGTGTTTATTTATGTTGCTAAAAATAAATCTTTCCTTCTCACAGAACAAGGACAAGCTAAAGAAAACTGGGTCATGGAGAGGGCCAGATGGCGTGATTTTGAAGCCTCAGATTTCCCCTAAAATCTAGATGAAATAATAATAAGTGTCTGTGATTCTGCTCCACCACATCAGGAGATATAAAATCAAGGTGGGCTGATTACCGCAGGCTGAATCTGACATTATCCTCTAAATGCCACTAGGGTGCTGTAGCACGGGAACACAGACAACAGACAGACAGACAGACAGACAGACAGACAGACAGTCAGTCAGAGAGGGAGAGAGCTCAGAGCATAGAAAATAATAATACCCACTTCTAATCCCACATCTGCAGATAATTGTCAAAATGTTCTCATATTGCTGTCCTGTGTTGACTGGCTTTACTAGACTGAACATCTTCATGTCTAACTTGCCTTTCTTCATGGAATAACAACCACAGGCATGAACGAAGCTCCTCGTAAGAAGAGTTTTTAGGGTCTGGATACTAGGCCATCCTGTGGGCAAACCAGAGGATTCTGAGGTTGGTGACTTTCGGTGGGTGGCGTAGGAGCTGGGGTGAATTGCCCTTCCCACCTGGCCCATGTGACCCCCTCCTTATCAGCTTTCATGGCTGTAGTCACTCAGACCCCTTTCTTTACCTAGACTCATTATTCATCAGAGAACATGCTTGAGAAAAGGCTCACCCCACCTTTCCTCACAAAACTCTCCCAACCCAACCAAGCCAAATGTACTTTTCCTGCTCTGTCACTTTTGGAATGTGACTGAAGAATAAAAGAAATTTTCTAAAAGAATTTGAATTGAAAACAAGAACATTGGCTCACCTGCATGTTCCGTGTATGCATGCATGCATGTATGTATGTATGTTTGTTTGTTTGTATACATACGTATCTCTCTCTCTTTCTAAGACCACGCTCCCGAAGCCATTGTACTACTTACTCTCTAGGTCCGGCCTCCCTTGATTAAACCAGAGTTGAATTATTTTTACTTCCCTCCTTGGCCATTCTTTCCCACCATGTGTGACATAAATCTTGTGGAATGTTGGCTACGTGCATAGCAGGAAAGATCCTGAGGCTCCCATCTCCGGCTGCATGGCCAGGGTGGTGGGGCTTGTGGACAGACACTACAGGGAGAGGCACCAGTAGGGGACTCTATGGAAAAACACAGGATGAACAAAAATCACAAGGTTAAGCTCGAGGTTGCCAGTGACTCATAAGGCAGCAGAGCCTGTGGGAGGATGTGCAGGTTGCCATGACAGGCTCTGTGGTAAAGGCTAGGGGCAGTCTCCAGCTTTTGTTTGGATCCTGGTGCCCTGTGGGGTCTGGCCATTGTAGATGTCTTCCCTGGGACTCCAGAGGAACGCGTAAAGGAAAAGTTAAGAACAGGATTTCAGCTCCCTCTAGTCAAGCTTGTCTTCTCAAACATCTAACTGTAGGCTTTTGGGAAATCTTTAACAACCTTTTCTTTGGGGGGGGGATAAGGGGGCTGATTATTTCTCTTATAGAAGACGTTGAGGGGGAGGGCATTAAGCTGATCACTATGAATACAAGTGTTCCTCAACCCCTTCTCCACCAACCCAGAATTTATTCTTTTCTTTCTCCGACCATTTGGCCCAAGTAATTGAGGGCAGGGAGTTTGGACACTTTGTTTCTGATGAGGGCCAGTCTGTAACATAGTGAACCTTTTAACATGGCACTGACAGACATTCTCAGCTCTAACAGAATTGATGTATTCATCAAAGCTCTCGCAACACGGCTTTTCAAAAGGGAGAAAAACTTGTATTTTCACCTAAGTATTGGCCGTTTTGTGGGCTGGGTACTTTTCCAAGATGTTAACCAGACCCGATGGAAAAGGTTTGTTCGCCTCAAGTTTGCCTTTCCCTCATTTTGTAATTTTTGGACTTGAGTCAATTTTTTTTTTTTTTTGTCCATTCCTCTTCTCTCCTTGGTCAGAGGCCAGTGCCTCGAGCTTGCTCTCTCCATGGTGTTGACAGAGTGTTTTTCAGTTATACCAAAGGCCACAGATTTTATGTCAGACTTCAAGATACTCAGCTTGATAAACATGTCTGCCTCTGGCGATTGGCAACATTCTTCCTGGAAAAGAAAACAGAAATGGTTTTACATAAATAAGGAAAGTAGTATGAATAGCCCAGAGTAACAGGGCTTTGAAGGTCTGAGACCCAGCCCCCACACAGCCTTGTATGCTTGTTCTTTAGCTTGATTTATTCCTGAATTCCTGTTTAAATCCACCACCATCTGATGGCTTTCATTAACCATATGTGTTTGGTTTTGTTAGCAAGTAAACAAATAAACAACTGATCTGTTTGGGAAGTTGGGTAGTGGTAAGTTACTTCAGGTCTGTCTTGAAGGAGAACCCTGACTTTTTGCATATTATATATGTATATGTGTACACACACACACACACACACACACACACACACACACACACACACACACACACACAATGCTGTGTGAGATGGTGGATTATTGAAAACATCTTTCATCCACTTTGATCCACAGAAACTCCAAGAAGAGACAGCTGAAGAAATGTTTGTTCTCTGGTTTTTAGAGACAGAATAGCTTAGGCTTGCTTAGAACTTGGTCATCCTCCTGCCTCAGCCTCTCAAGAGCTAGTTACCACCTTTAATATTCTCAAATTACATTTCCTTTTCTTTTTCACTTTTTTTCCTTTGTTCTAGTGTCAGGCCTTTGAGTTTGGGTAAGGAATCAGCCCGTGACAGTGAACACAGCTCTCTCTATTAGGTGGGCTGAACTCCATTGTCAGAGGACTGCATCATTGCTGACATTTTTTTTTTTATAACAGAAAAGGGTTTACAATCTAGATTTCAAAGGCTGCTATTGAGAAGCAAGAGAGGGAAATCTTTGATGACCAGTACCCTTTCTTGAAAACTACCTTGCCGCTAGCATATGTTCTAGGAGCCAGGGGCGGGGGGAGAACATCATGTTTCATTCCTTTTGGAAGATTGATGGGATGCTGATGGTCTGTCTCTTCAGAAAGCCTGTGTGCACTAGACAGTTTAGGGTAAGCAGGAGAAGCTTTTCCTGGGTGGCCTGTTGGATGGACCAGTGCCATTTCACCTAGATACAGGGTGTTGAAAGGCTGTTGGGACTCTGGGCCATCACTTCCAAGATTCCCTATGTGGCACTTAGCTTAGTCATTCCCTCATGGCCTTCTGCAAAGCTCAGTGCCAGATCTCTGATGTCACTGCAGGTCTATGATTAAATACCAGCAGGAGCTCAACCCAGGGACAGGGAGGGTCATCGGTAATGACTCTGAGAGTGACTTCATGGCTCAGGGTAATCTGTTATTCATTACTGATGTCAGATGAGAAACTCTGAACCTGTCTGTTCCATGGTAGCTCTTTAGATGTCACATCCCCAGGGCCATTGCAGAAGCTCATGGCTTTTACACAGGAAGTTACTTTATCAGGTATAGGAGCTGGGTGGAGACAAAGCAGTATATCAGTCTTCACAGTGATGGAGAGTGGCCCGGAAACACAAAGGGTTGCTTGTTAGACATCTGATGGCTTCTACAGCCATTGTTACACATGCATGCATGTGCATGTAGACATATCATAATAATGATATCAATGTTTAGTATTTAAGAATGACTAGATTTGGGATGTCTTGATGATGCTGTGTACCTCCTTCTACTTGCAGAGGCCAAGGTGCATGCCTGGTGGTGAGAGAGAGAGAGGGGGGGAGGGGGAGGGGGAGGGAGAGAGAGAGAGAGAGAGAGAGAGAGAGAGAGAGAGAGAGAGAGAGAGAGAGAGAGAATGTATAGACATCAGAGGGTAACATTTTTAGGACTCCATTCTCTTCTTGGTCCTGGGCATTGATTTCAAGTCATCCGACTTGTATAGCAAGAACTTGGACCTGTTGAGCCTCCTTTGTGAAATTTGAATGGATGTACGAGCCAGACTGAACACAACTGGGTGACAAGCACCGTCCCTGATGGGGACAGTTAGAGAACACATCTTTTGCAGAGTTCACATCACTTTCTCAGAGATGGAAGATGAAGACCTGGGACTAGTGAGGTTGACCAGGCAGGGCAATTTCTGTATCCCAGCATCAGGGAGAGTTTGTCAGGGTTTCTGTCACAGTTGTTTTTCTACCATCTTCTCTTAGTTAAAAACATTGTCCACATTACTCTGTTTTAAAATTTTTTTCCTGAATAAATTCCTTAAGGTGTAGCTAAATATTCTATATGCAGGTAAAACCCACTTCCTCACATTTTGGCGGGTGTTTGGACGGTTACGATGATGCCGATATTTTAAACACTGGTTCTGCTTCATCATTATAAGATAAAGCCCTCAACTGTAAACTGCATGAAACATGGGTAAGTGTGCCACATCCTACTGACAGGCTTGCACAGTGAGCCCGAGGAGAAACAGTTAAACTACCCACTCGAACTCTGCAAAGCTCACTCACAAAAGCGAAGCCACAGGGATACACCCTGCAGTCCTGTGGCCTTGGGGAATCTCTTTACTACAAACTCTGCTCGGGAAGATGGTTCTCCTGCTCCCCCTTCATAAAGCTTTCGGCTCTGCGGATACAGCTGCAGGGATGAAACTGTCCTCCTGATAATCCTTCCTGGTCACTCACATCAAAATGAAGCCTACTAGCCAAGAAAGCTACAGAATAGCAAATTATACATATTAAAAATAGACACGCAGGCCCTTTATCTAAAATTTAACTTAACCGGTTGAGGAAATATATGACTATAAAGCTAAATGGTATAATTTTATATATGGAAATGGCTGTCCTTTCTTATATTTAAAATGTACCTTAGGACATAATTATCTGCCCACAAGTTTTAAGGGCCCTGTGGAGTAGTGCCACTCTCTGACGTCAGGGGACCATGTCTTGGCGAGAGACAAAAGTCCTCAGGTAATGAGTCACTGGGAACCTGGCTCACCCATTGTTATGTGTTCTCATTGGGAGGTGGCACACCGGCTTCATGTTTGATGCAAAAGTCCAGCAGTGAGGCACTGACTCCCAGTGGGGCCCAGTGACCACCAAGGGCACATGAGGAGACACCAAGGGCACATGAGGAGGCTTGCTGTTTGTTTGGTGAGCCACTATGACTTTAGTGCCCTTTTCTATTCTGCACATAGAACTTGACTGCATATAGGCAAGATGACGGCTCCAGATCATTTTTTCAAATGGCATTCTGGTGTTTGTTTGTTTACTTGTCGACAACAGTGGCCTGGGGTTAGCTCCCCCATCCATAGTCTTCACTAACCTTCATGAGCTGTCAGAGAAGCCCATTATTAACTCCTATTTGAGCGTTTCCCTTTTTATTAAGGAACTAAGAACTTTGGGGTATTCCTAGTCTTTTGTCTGGATTGATTGATTGATTGATTGATTGATTGAAGCAGGGTCTCCTTAAATAGTAGCTCTGGCTGCCCTGGAACTAACTATATAAACCATTCCTCAGGGATCCCATTTCTTGACACTCTTTTGTCTTAAGGTCTAGCCTCAAACTCAAAGAACCCCACCTGCCCCTGCACTACCATTCCCCATAGGAAAGTCCCATGGGATGAGAGCAATACCACAATACTACAATGTTAAACACTGTTGCTCTGGATGACATTCTGAGCCCAGAGACGGAGTCAGGGGCCATTTATTTATTCATGAAGCTTTTCTTGAGTTCATGGTGCACTTGCTGGCCTGGCCTGGATACTCCGAGGTCTGACTGCAGCCTGGGTTCCCTCTCAGAGAGGAGGAGACGTGGGAAGGGTGGAGCCTGCATGTGTGGGGCACAAAGGCATGAGTGTGGTATGCTAGGATGCGAGGAGATTCCTATGGAAGGTCAGCGACAAGAGGGACGCTTCCAGCTTTGCTTAGGGGGAGGCTTCTCAGAAGGGGCTGAACCAGGTGAACAGGATGGGCAAATCCAGAAAGAAAGGCATCAAGTGAGAATGGGATTTTGAGCCTGCTTTCTTGAAAGACTAACTCCAGATGTGTGTATTTCTTTTCATGTAAATTAGGGCCTGATTTCCAGTTCTAGATTCTGTGTGAGGCATGGGATTCTAAGACAAGCAAAAGTCTATACGGGCCTGTGTCCCACTGTTGGCATCTCTTCCGCACTGGAGCAATCTGTTAGGTCATTGTGTCAGAAAAAACGTGATCTCTGGAGTTGGAAGCATGGCCAAGGTTCCAAATCCCTCTGGCTCCCAGTGACAAGTCTTTGGCCTGTACCTGTTTATAGAAGGAGTCCCCAGGGGGCTCCTGCAATCACGCCTTTGCCTTTCGGGAGAGGCAGGGGACTGCATTTCCTGGCACAGTCCACAGGAGCTCTCTGGCTGCCCTGCTCCTCTGCAGACTACAAGAAGCCTTGTCCTTGGGGCAGGAGTAATTAATGGGGTGAGTGAAGGTTTGTGGCTTTGGAGCAATGAGGGTGAAACTGCTTGTCCACTTCAGCCTTCTCATAAACCACTGGGCCCCCTTCCCAAGTCAATGGCGATCCTGCAAGGCTCCCAAAAGATGCCCATTGATCACTGGCCTCTGAAATTGCTGCCAGAGTGAAGCTGTCCTTCACAACTTGCTGACATCTCTTGACAATTTAAATATGGCCAGAGCTAGAAGCCCAAAGCCGTCCCAGGGCAGGGCCAGGAGTGAAAGGCAAATGTGGACATTGGCAGCAGACCTTAGTGCAGGGTGCAAGGGACTGTGTCAACAGATGACACTTTGACAGACTCCCTTCTCTGCCTGTGTAACACTACTGGCAAGAGAAATCCCAGCAGTCTCTGAACACTCTGCAAACAAGAAATCAGGAGGCAGGGATGTGTCTTTAAGAACACAGACATGTCCTTAGGTTGAAAAGCAAAGATGTTCAGAAGGCATGGGCAGAGGCTGAGACAGAGTTAGTAAATGTAGTGGAGAGCAACTTTACGACTTGCCTGTACATGACTGAGATTCAGACAAATTCCCAAGGCGCAGAGTCTCTCCCATTTCTGTGGTTATAATAAAGCTTTATTGGAACTCAGCTATATATGTTTGTGTATGTACTGTTGATGGCTGTGTTCCCTCTGTGTCAGGAGAGCTGGGGAGTCTTGATCGAGACTGAGTAGCTTGTAAAGCTGAAGAGGCCAACTGTTTGGTCCTTGACAGAAAAACCTTATGGATCCCTGCTCTAGATACGAGAGGGCCAAAGGTGACTTTCGTGGAAAGGGTGTTTATGTGCGCGTGTATTCATGAGTGTCTCTGTGCACCTAATTGCATGTGTGTGGAGGCCAGAGGTCGCTCTCCAGTGTTGTTGTTGTTTAGGTACCATCTAGTTTATTTGTGTGTGGAATGGGGTCATGTTCCTATTTGCAGGTGTGTGTGTGCACACGCGTGTGGAGGCCTTTCCCTGGATAGTAGGGCTTACCAATTCAACTAGGCTTTCTTTTGTCAAGGCCCAGGGATTCCCGTTTCTGTTGTATCTGCCTCCCTAGAAGCGTTCTTAAAAACTGTTCAACTACAATGTTTTATTTTGTTATTTTTGTTTGTTTGTTTGCTTGTGTGTGTTCTGGGACCAACATTAACCCCCACCCCACCCCCCGTGTTTCTTTAACAAGCATTTACCCGACTGTCTGAGGTATCCCCTCAGCTCCCTTTGTTCTGTTTTTGAGACAGTCTTACGCTGCAGCTTAGACTCTCCTAGAACTCACCATGTGGCACAAGTTGGTTCTCCGTCCTCAACTTCCCAACTGCTGCAGATGCCACCGCACCAGGCTAGGATAGATTAAACTGGGCTTTATAGAAGGGACATCTTTAAGAAGTAGTGAAACCATATGTGCATTTTGTAGTCTCAGAAGCCGGCTTGAGAGAGCCAGGGCTGCAGGCAGTCTTGCCTTTTTATGGAGACTAACTCCAGATCATTCTCATTTTATTTTGATAAGATAGTAGTGCTCATAGCAAACAATTCCAGCTTGCTGTGGCTTTGGGGATCATGGGAAAACATGGGTGGAATTTAATTCCCTTAGTGTTCTCATAATACAAACTGCTGCTTCTTTATCAGAAGGGTAATGTTGAAAACGGGCTTTGGCTATTGGTTGGTTTAGGCATGACAATGAAAATCCCCAGGGCCACAGGTAGGTTAAGGTACAAACAGTCCAGCATACTTGTTCTGCCATTCTTTAATTAAATACTCAAGCTTTTCAGACATAAATAGAATTCTTTATTGTCCGCAATGACTAGCTTTCAAATGACATGATGCAGGGCTAGGGTACCACATTGCTGGGTGGGAACACGTACTGCACTTCTAGAGGATGGGATTTTGTTTTTTAGCAATTAGGTCAGGTGCCTTACATCCCCCTCTAACTCCAGCTTCAGGGGAGTCAGCATCTCTAGCCTCATCCTGCATCTCACGTGTTCATATCCCATCACACACTTCAAAATAGTAAAACAAAAAATTTAAATTACCCTATTGTTATAATCATAAAAAAATCATAGCTGTGTGAGTGTAAAATTCCACAATTTTTCCTTTACTGCAACAGACCCACACTTAGGTTTGTCACCAACACGGGTGCTGAAGCAGGATCCAGAAGCACTTAGTTTCTATACTCGCACTTGGTTTCTATACTCACTCAAAACTCACACGCAGAGACGCCGTTTGCCTTGGGTGCAGAAATGGAGAGCTACTGTGCTGATTCTGAGGATGCTTTTAGGATGGGACCCAAGCTCCAAGACAAATGACTGACATTCACAGCGATTTGAAGTGGGTGTGAGGCCCCTTATGAGGTGTGATCCTCTCCTGCATAGCAGCCCTGGGGCTGGAGGGCGGGGTCTTTTACTTCTTTGCTATTGGTTCACTCCTTTCTCATCAGTGGGTCTGAGAAGCCAGTCTCATCTTCCTTCCTTACCTATGGTGACGTCATTGCTCTATTTTATTGTTCCCTATGCTTATTTCTTTCTGCTCTTCTCTCTGTAAAGAGAGAAGTCCGTTTCACACACTGCTTGGGAACAACTCGTCTCTTTCTGCGGCCCACAGCCAGCCACACAGTGGCTACACTCTGTTTAATTCATAGCTCTTTCACACAAATTAGTCTGTTTTTTTTTTTTTTTTTTTTTTTTGTTTTTTTTGGTTTTTTTTCGAGAAAGGGTTTCTCTGTGTAGCAGAGAGTGAATGGCTCATCATCTTGACGTTATGAGACACAGGTCACTGGGCTAAAGGACAGGATGGATCCACACCAGGTGTCTGCTTTTCAGAGGGTAACCTGGGCAATTTCTATTCTATTGGGTTTGATCTCTAGTCCTGTACTCTTTGATCGTCTCACCTGCTAACAGGAAATCCGACATAAGACCTAGAAGTTCTTCAAGGTGAGAGGAGTGTCGCCTACGTATAGAAGGTGGCACATGATGCCACCTAAGTTACCTAAGGCTTTTTTTTTCCCCCCAAGTGTGTTCTCTTTCCAGCCTCTTTCTAATTTGTTATTGCCAAACTAGTACAAATAGCCATTTAACAGTCTTTAAGGGACAATTATGTACAGCCATTAACACTATAACCTTATACAAATTTTGTATCCTCCTGACTAAACTATGTTCATCAATAAAAACTTTCTCCCGCCCTCCTCCTGTTCCAGGGCATCCACTGTTCCTGTCTACGTGAGGGGCTCTTTTCCACTTTTGTTCTTGCTTCTGTTTTTCTTAACACAGCCTCTCAAGGTTCATCTGCAATGCTGCACTTCAAAGGGTGGAAATGTGCCGGCTTTTTGTTAGTCTCTATGCTGAGCTTAGAATTGAATCAAGCTGTGTTTCAGCAAGTTATGGTTCATCATCTTCTCCCAAGGAGAGATTTATGCAAAACAGTAGTGTGTTATTAATAACACACAAACAAAAACAGAGGCTCACTCTTCCTTTGGCCAAATGATCTCCCATTGTTATTTGTGCCACATTTCATTTATCCACCCATCTGTTCACCCACTCAGCTTGTTCCCACCTTTTGGCCATTGTGAATAGTGTTGCTATGAATGTGGGCCAAGGCAAGCCTTGTTTGGAAGGTTCCAGTCCAGCTCTGCAGCCTGGAAGGCCTGAGCCTCACTCAGTTGGGAGGAGATACAGTATTTGGTGAATTTAAAGAGGTAGACAATACTCAGCTGAAGTTCCAGTTTGGAATCTTACTATCTTGGTGTCTTCTTTCTTCTCACGTCTAATTGAGCTCTTACACCCACCTTTGTGTTGTGTTGATGGGTGATGGAAAGCCCTAAGTTGGAAAAAGCTCCAAGGCCAGCTGAGTCCTGCTCCTTTCCGTATTAAGGGGAGCATTTGCTGTTGTGGGACTGAAAGTATTACAGCTGAGTGACAGTTGTTTAATATTCAAACTACATGAACTTTCCATGTTGTGGTTTTGCCATTTGATGCATTAGCCTCTTCCATGTGATTCAATTTGTATGCTGGAACTGTGTTTATGAACAGAGATTGACAAGACTCTGTTGAGCACTTAGATGGACTGCGGTGACATGGGGTCCAGAAAGATGGTTTGGGGGTGGCTGGAGCCCATGCTGGCCAAAGTTTAAATTTCACAAGAAACTTTCTTGGAGATGAAATCCATGTTTTCATTCATTTGGGCTTATTATGTGATGATGGATGTGCGACAAGAGGAGACAGGGTCCAAAACAGGGGATTCTAGAAGTCAAAAGTCAGAGGGATTGCTGTTTTTCAAGAAATAGTCCAAGGGGGACCACAGAAAAGCACTTAATGGTCTGATTTTATTATTGTTTTTTTTTTTTTTCACAAGGCCTTCTTGGCCGTGGGTATAAATACACACTCATTAGCAGAAGTTCCCAGCTTACATTTTCTCTGGAGAATAACTAGGGTCTGCTCATTCCAAGATGGGTAAGTGGGTCTGGAGCCAGTTTTCAGGGTTGTTATGGCCCAGAAACTGGTGACATCATTCTCTTCTGCTCTCAGTTGAGATCTGAACCAACTGGCCTCAAACTTTCAACATGTTTAATTTAGTAATGTTAGGAGTGTCCTGACCTGATAAGTTAGTCTTAAACAAATTTGTGCAAAACTCTGATGCAATATTAGTAAGATCCAAATAGATCAGAAAACTATAGTCATTTTTACCATCTTGAAAATTATGGTTTTAAATTACTAAAGAGAGTTTATATGGTTAAAAATGCTAAGCAAACAGATTTGTTTTGTTTCTAAACAGGTTTCAGTTTTAATTTAATAATTAATTTTTAAAATTTAATTTTAATTAAATTTTATTAATTCTTAAATTTATAAATATAACCACTCATAAATATGTTCATAAGAATGTGCAACAGAGAACTGCCCACAGTCTAGCACCCTAAAAGCATTTTTGCAATTTTTACAGCATATTCTCTTTGTTAATTTTTTTCCATAGTCATAACCATAGTTTAGGGAGAATTTGCATCTTTTTATTTTCACTTAATGTTGTGTGAAAATGTCTCCTGGGTTTACATATGGCCTTCAAAACCTTGATAGAAAAGAGCTCAATCAAAGATGAACATATAATACACAGCTCTGTGATTAAACTCCAGGTTTAAACTACACTGTAGGCATTTCCAGATTTGTGATTCAAGACCTGGCCGTTCCAAGGGTCTCTGACAGAGGGCAGTTGGTAATCCTTTTGGAGGCATCTGGGGAATCTGAATCGCAGATTGGAGTCCAGGAGCTAACGATCCAATCCTGATCTGGTTGGTTGTTTAGTGTCAGGATCTTAACCTAATTTCTGATTATCATAGTCTCAAATATCTGGTTTATTTATTCATTTTTGAGTAGGCTTTAAAGCGATGTAGCATAAAAGGTCTGAGTACAGGCATTGAATAGAAGGTTCTGAGGCAGGAGACTGAACTCTAACTACCAGCTTCCCTCTTAGTAATTTTAAAGGCTCAGTCCTGGCTATGAAGGTCTTGGATGACAGATCTTAGAGACTGCCTGTTCCCTTGGGAACCCATTTTACCAGTAACGTGTTTCTGTTGCAAACCCTGTTTTTTAGGGCATAAGATCTAGAGGCCCGAGGAGGACTGGGCTCTGGTGGGAAGAGGGTGAGCAAAGGCACAGGTAAGGATGAGACTATGATGTCATTAACGAATGCAGGTGAACAGGACAGAGATCTTGTGGGCGACTGACCAGGTCAGTTCATCACATGAATGTGGCAAGGAACCTGGGAAACTGATTTCGTAGTAGGTGGGACAGACAGCAGAGAGCACACAGAGAGTGGCATAAAGAGGAGAGTGATCAAGGATAATATTCCCATGAAATGACACATTTAAGAAGAATACAGAAAGGATAACCGCTCTTTTTAACCATAGCTTCAGAAATGATTATTCAAAAGTCACGTTGAATCTCGGAGTCCTAGAAGACAGCCAGGGAGCTTTCCAGAGCGTAAGGGAGCCTGCCTCAACCACCAGACTTGAGTTTTTCCTGACGCCGATACAGACCATGTACAAAAATATTAGCATTCCCTGTTCAAACAAATAGGATATAGTCTGGGGACACACATTTGTCTAATTTTACTTTGAAAAGATAACAGTTAAGAAAGCCCAGAGCATAAACAGAAGACAGGGGCTACGCGCTGTGACCCTCCCTACCCACAGCGGAGTTCACACTCCGGAACAAGAAGACTGCCTTACAGAGGAAAAGGAAAAATAGCCTTTGCTTTTTCAAGTTTGTTCTTGACAAAACTCTTTTCTGAGGATGTGTTTTCTTTTCCCTTCTTTTGCCGCCTTCCTTCTTAGAATTTTACACCATCTCACTTGCCCGCTCCTTTTTTTTTTTTTTTTAAAGCTAAGTGGACGCTGAAACCCAGCCTGCCTGTTAAGAGTACATTTCCTATGCAAACAAACACAGCTCAGACCCAAGAGTAAGGGAAGCAGTTCTGTCAACCCGAAAGGACCCAGCGCATGGTAATTTCTGTAACTGAAGTATCTGAAGGATCCCAGGGTACAGGAATGACCCATAAACGGGACTGGGACCACACAAAAACATATCCCTGGCTCCAGGTGGGTACTGAAGATAAGCAGGCCCTTAATAGTAGGAAGCAGCAGACTTACATCAGATGATCTTCAGAAATCCCCCTTTAAAATTAGAGATCCCCTTTAAAATTAGAAATCTCCCCTTTAAAATGAAAGTCCTTTCTAAGCCTCTCCTAGAGCTGGAGGTTGGGAGGAAACAGGGAGACCACCAAGACGGAGTGTGTGTGTGTGTGTGTGTTTGCCAGTTATAAAATCCTGAACTGTCCAAATTTTCTGTCATGAGAATGGCCATATAATCTGTTCTTTTTATAGAGCAGTTCTCCAGCCGGGTGTGCTGATATACACCTTTAATTCCAATTCTTAGGAGGCAGATGTGGAGAATCTCTGGGAGATGAAAGTCAGCCTGGTTTGTATAGTGAGTTTCAAGCCAGCCTGAGCTACATAATGGTATCCTGTCTCTATCCCATCGATGTATGTATGTATGTATGTATGTATGTATGTATGTACCCATCCATCTATCCATCCATCCATCCACTCACCTATCCATCCATTACTCTATCTGTTTACCAATCTACCTACCCAGTCACCTACCTACCTACCCACCTACCCACCTACTGACCTATCTTTCTGGGCAGTTTCACTTATAATTCCAGATGAAGTGTCCTGGGACCAGAGTTGAACCTCTACAGGTTGGAAAGAGCAGAAACCCTTTCTCAGCAGGGTGGCCATCTAGCCTCTCAAGAGATGGAAGCCTGATTTCCTCAATGTAATTGGCAGCTTTGACTGGCTGCAAGGAGATCCTCAGTTTGTTTAATTTGAAATAAAATTTTATGAGTTAATCTCCAGTGAGGGAGAGCAGCAGTAAACACAGAACATATTGGCCATTATTCTAAGTATTTCTACATTCTGTCTCATGCATGGAAGGAGAGAAAATAATAATAATAATAATAATAATAATAATAATAACCACCTACAAAACTCCCCAAGAGAGCACAATACTAAAACATGCGTGAGTGTATATGTGAGTGTGTGAGTGCATATGTATGTGTGTGTATGTGTGATTTGTTTTGACCAGACCATCTGGTGTACAACACACCCAAGGAGTAAAAGTAAACATTTACCAGGGGGACCCGCATGGTTTCTGCTGTGTATACACACATCGTAGAAGACTCTCATGTCTCTAGAAAGGAGAGATAAACACAGACCACTCTATGCATTGTGGGGAGCCGCCCTCACATTCGCCATTACAAGATAGCGCTGATGTCCTGTGCTCTAACAAACAAACAAGGCAGCTGCGCATGTGCTGGGTAGATTTCCATTCCCTTG
>NC_034591.1:69763812-69770880 GCF_900095145.1 Mus pahari | reverse complement strand
GAAGGTAGCGCGGGACAATGCATTTACTAACACGACTCCATTCTTTGCAGACAAAAACTGTTATTTATTTTAGCGGGCTTCCCAAGCTCAGGTGGGCCAAGATGCCAGGGAGACACACACAGTCTGGACATGATCAATACCACCTCCAAGGAAACACTACCTTTCCCCTCAAGTTTAATAACATGGGATGAAAATGCAGGGAGATGGTGAGACGGTGGTGTGCTGAAAAGCAGATTAAATCTCGATTACATCACAACATAAATAATACGCTAGCCAAACATGTTAAAGGTGAGCTTGAAATGGTCTTAAAAACAAAGGAGGCAATTTACCTGATTTATTAGGGGAGGAGCAATGGAACTTGGTGTGTGTTCTGTGGATTTTATGTTTAATGGGACAGACTTTTAGGGGAACTGCTGAGGATTTGAAGACGCTAAACCCAAAGCTCCTAGGATGTTGCCTGGAGTTTTAAGAGGCAAGAGAAACCACCCACCAGCCACGTATGCCAGCCAATCAACCACAGGACCCGAATGGAATGCTGGGAGCCCAGGTGCTGGAAACGTAGCTATTGTTTCTGAAGGGATCTAGGTTATCAGGTCACTCTGAAAGGTCTCACTTGAACCCAAAACAGAAATAGCAGTTTGTTGGGAGTTTCAGATGTCCCCGGTAACTGGGACCCTTTCTGTCACTGTGTTGTTGGAAACCCCTTGGTTTCTCACTGGATTTTTGCACATACCTGTAGTCTGGACCTTATGGATCACATCTTCTGAAACACTCAGGCTGATGCCATCTTCTCAGGGTCCCTGAGTTTTCGGAAAGCACAGATAACATGTTATTGTAGGCAGGGCTGTGTTAGGAATGGGGTGGAGACTCTGACAGGCATGCTTTCTAGTGGGTCGTGTGTCTCTGAGTAGAAAGGGCCACCTCTTGAGTCCTGGGTTTCCCTGTCAGTCTGTGAGATCTGCCCTAGATCTAAGATCATGATTTTCAGTGGGATAGAAAACCTGGCTTCTAGCCGGGCATGGTGGGGCACGCCTTTAATCCCAGCACTCTGGAGGCAGAGGCAGGCGGATTTCTGAGTTAGAGGCCAGCCTGGTCAACAAAGTGAGTTCCAGGACAGCCAGGGCTACACAGAGAAACACTGTCTCAAAAAAACCAAAAACAAACAAACAACCTCACCGAAAAAAAACCAAAAAAACCTCCCCAAAAACCAAAAACCAAAAAAAACCCTGGCTTCTAAGAAGCAAGCTTTAGAAGAATTGGGGACAAGCCCACCCAAAGTCCCTGTGCTGATGAGATCTGTAACAATCTTAAGGATGTTTTTCGGTTCTGATATGTGACAAAGCTAGAGGCTTCCAGAAGACAATAGCCAGGCCCTTTTGCTCACCAAGCACGGAAATGAGAAGCCCAAAGATACTGACTTAAGCAGTAACATGAACAGATGATTAGTAACAAGGAGCTTCCAGCAACTCAGTCTGTAACCTCATGCAACCCAGTGTGACTTTTGTGAAGTGGCGGAGGGTTCACCATTGTGGGAGTGGTGTAGGAGAGGAACTGGCAGAGCGATTTCTTAGGAGATCAAACATTTCTGCCTGTCATTAATAGTGATGACAGGCACCGCCTGTCACATGCCGAGTGCTCTGTTTCTGGAAGCAAAACAAAGAGAGACAGATGACATCTTTGACCCAGGACATGGATGGATAGATCAGCAAACCTCGAGCTCTCTAGGGTGGGGCAGCAGAGTCACCTAGGTTGAGTAGGTATATGGAGGGGGTAGCTGCTTGCTTGGGGACTCATTATGAAGACAGTAGTCCCAGGTCTTCTGCCTTGGCATGCTGGGATGTTGTCACTGCCAATCGAAGCTGCATTAAAGAATGTCCATGCTTATTCTTGACATTTCACTCTGATATTTTATTTCTATTCTACTTTGTTTTAAAAAAACTTCTTCATGCCCTGTGCTTAGCTGGTCTCTTGGCTGTTGCCTGGAAGCAATACCTGTGGGCAGATTTTAAGGGGGCTGCTGATGTCAGGTTTCCTGTTTTTCTATTTCAAGCCTTATTGAAATAGAGTTGATATGCCATAGGATTTACCCACTTGCAGTGTGAAAGTCAATGATTTTGATATATTTACAGATAGGTGCAATCATTGCCTGGTTAATTCTAGGTAATTCTCTCATCCTTAAAACAAACAATAAACAAACAAACAAAAAGCAAAACAAAACCTTGTATTCTAGAGGTTTCCAGTCTCGGAGGCCTCTTGACAGTTCATCATTGCTGGGGAAGGGTAGTCATTTTCTTGGTGGTGTAGCCACTGTCAAGTTGCCCATGCTCCAGTGAGTAACCTCTCAGCCACGCTCATGCATGCAACCCTACTTAAACTCAGCTGGTCAGAAAAAGCCAAATGAAACAAACAAAAGGCAGGAAAGTAGAAGGCGGCTTCTTCTTCTTCTTCTTCTTCTTCTTCTTCTTCTTCTTCTTCTTCTTCTTCTTCTTCTTCTTCTTCTTCTTCTTCTTTTTCCTCCTCCTCCTCCTCCTCTTCTATTTATTCATCATCTTCATCACCTTCTTCTATTATTCATCATCTTCATTACCACCACCTTCTTCTTCTTCTTCTTCTTCTTCTTCTTCTTCTTCTTCTTCTTCTTCTTCTTCTTCTTCTTCTTCTTCTTCTTCTTCTTCCTCTTCCTCTTCNCTTCTTCTTCTTCTTCTTCTTCTTCTTCTTCTTCTTCTTCTTCTTCTTCTTCTTCTTCCTCTTCCTCTTCCTCTTCCTCTTCCTCTTCCTCTTCTCTTTTTTAGAGGACAGGGATTCAGTGAGGGTACAAGGGGATGAGGAGGTGATGAGGTCTGTGGTATGTGCAAATGACCCCAAATACATTATATACAAGATGAAATTGCCAAAGAATAAAAAAGAAACCAGTGATTATCAACCACCACTACTAATACACTCAGCTCACAAAGCTCCACACAGCTAGGAATCTATTTGTGCTCAGTGGACATAGCTTTCCCTGTGCTGGGCTGATGGAAGGGATCAAACCGCATGCAGACTTTGTGACCTTTATCCCACTGAACTTGGACTTTCCGTGGTGACTTTCTATACTGACTGTTTCTGTACTTCATATTTTACAGCTTAATGATACTCCATTGTTGGGAATGTGCTACATTCTGTTTGTCTATTCGCCTGGATGCCCCATCTTCATTTAAAATACAGGCCACCCCATCTCCTTATGCTGACTGACATTTGACACCTGAGATGGATTCTTGGCAGGTGCTTTGGACCCTCCTGGATGTGAGATTACTTCCTGGTTCCATCAGTACCTTCAGGGTCCCACTTTGACCTGGGTTTGACTTCCTGTGTTTCTGTGTTCACATATTGGCTGGGATCCTCCTTGACCAGGTATGCAGGAAAATTGGCCTTGAAGGGCACATGACTGGAGTTCCACTGCTTTCACTCTCTGAGGAGGAACACAGATCCACTTGTTAGGGTTGGGGAGGGTGCTCTTTGGAAAGCCCTCAATGTGCCAAGCCTCTGGCATGCAGCTCATCTTGATCTGCCTCCATTTCAGATGGAACCTGCCTCTGAGAAGGGGTCCGTTCCCAACCCAGTCCACTCCGGACTTTCAGCTTGCTTTTTAAAGGCCCTTTCTATTCTCCAAAAAAGTTCTGAACTGCGAAGGTTAACTGCAAGGGCTCTTAGGCCAGTGCCACTCTTTTGTTGAAAATTCTCATTTCACACCTCGGAAGGAAATTGTGGCACACGTACCAACCCCAGGTAATAGATATTGGTGTCCTCGTCCTTCAAGGGCCTTATAGAACTCGAGGGATGATTTAATTTAATGTGCATGGAAGAGCCACCTTTGGCATGGGCCAATATCTGGAATGTTCTCGGCTATTAAAACACCATCATTTTTCATTTTCCTGGCCTTGTCTCTGACATCCCATGCTGACATGGCTGTCTGAAATGTGTTTGGCATCTTCCTGGGTGTTTGTTAATCTCATGTTCTCTGTGACACATTCCAAGAGGGAAAATAGAAGTGGAGCCAGGGCAGGATGGAGACAGTGCCACTCGGAAGGAATCCTGGGCTTCCCAAGCGGTGTCTAGTGACCAGGACACAATGGCAGTGGCTGTTCAAGGTCAGCTGACACTGCACTGCGTCACCTGGACGTAGTGGATGCTTTCCATACAGTGCATGTACTGTAGGCAGCTGGGGGAGCGGGGTTGGCTATCTTCTAAGCAGCAGGCACCAAGAATAAGCCATCCAGTTGGCTCTAGGAAGGCAACATAGAGCAGGTCGTATAAAAATCACAACTGCATGGTAGCAATGCCCTCCTTAAAGGCTCATCCAGCAGACACCCCACAATCATGACCTGTTAGGAACTACTCTAGGACTCATCAGAGAATGCCCCCAGCCTTCCAGAGTTCCCTTATTTTTGAGTGGCCTTTGAGATACAGGTGTGGCTTCTGAAGAACTTAGCTAGTTATGGTGTGGGGCACTCTGTTAGGTGGAGTGACTGGGATGTGGAGGGCTTGTTCTAGAAGGTGATATATAAACGAAGAGATCAAGAGAGCAAATCAATGAATGGCAGGATTTCTGGTATGTGTATTCCAGGTTGAGGGAACTGCGTGTGCACAGATCTCAAGGAAGGCAGGACACAGGAGCTGTGAGAGGACAGGGCCACTGGCCCCAAGTGACAGGGGTGATCCATGAGGCAGAGTGCAAAAACCTTTAGCCCGGGTCCTCGGTCCCTTACTTGAACACACTTCACAATGGGATACTTATGATCCTGAATCACACAGTGAATGGCAAGATGCTGAAGAAACCCAGCCTAGCACAGACCAATGGCACCGAGTGTGCTGAGAAGCTACGGAGCTCGTATGAACAGTGAAGAAACAACCACCTCCTGTATGACCTTCTGCAGAGTCTCCGGGAGCTCACCGAGGTGTCTTCTGCTCAGTCTTGGTGTCAGTGGGCTGAAGAGTGAAGTTGGTTTCAGTGTTGATAGCTCTCGAATCCTATCACAAGCATGACAAAGCACTTACTCAAGGAGATGGAAGCCAGAGGCTGGGGTCTGGCTCTGGCCTGGAGGGAGGGAATTCTGCTGTTCTATCAAGGTGGTGTAGACTCTTAGAATGGCAGGATTGGTCATTGAGATAGACAGATCAGGGACTGAGAACCAGGAAAAGTGATGGGATTGGTATAGAGAAAACAACCAAGTAAACCAAAATAACTAACTTAAAAAAAACAAAAAACAAAAAAACCAACCAACCAAACAAAAGCCAGTGCCAGTGTAGCCTCCCAGGAGGAATCCGGGCAAGCCTTGGGGGGCCTTTAAGCTTCCTTCCAACAAACATCACAGTACTTTGTCATGTGGTAGGTGGATTCCCTTCCATTCCTAAGGATGTCAGATGCATTCTGGGAAACCCTCCACGTGGATACATTTGGAAACATTGCTAGTTCTTCATGGAGATTATGTCCAAGTAAAGAGTGCTAAATTATCAGCACTGGCTTCTTTTTCTTTGTTCCAAGATAGAAATTCCAGAAAGTTTATCCAGAGCTTCATTTATTTTCTTCCTGGAGATCCATAATATTTTTTTCCCTTTGTACCAACAGTTCCATTATCCTCAGGGACCCCTGCCCGACACACCAAGGTCAACCTCCTTCTGTACCATTGTCCTAATTATTTCTGTCTGGTGATCATCACCACAGGAAAAGATGCAGTTTTTAGCATTAAGGTGATTTTTTCTTCCAACTAAGCAAACCATTAAAGAAAACGGGAAGGGGAATGAACATGGTTATCAAGAACCAGGATTTCCCTCTCAATGTACCAGTACACTGCCGACAGACAGCATGCGCACAATTCACTTTTGACTGAATCATAATAAATAAAAGACAATATGGTATAAACCACTTTTTTTATAATGCAATACTCACCAATAAATTCCACTTAAAGCCTTAAATCAAATTGGTACAGATGCAAAAATTATGTAAATCTGGTGGTACCTTCTCCTGACCTTGTGGGGGGCCCTCCCAGATCCTGGCTCAATAAACTTTTTCTTCCCTAATGATCTGGCAGTTATTCCTAGCAGGAGAATACAGCGGGGGTGAAGGGAAGTGGGGGAGTGGGCCATGATTCAGGGACCACCAGAGCCCTTAAGAAGATTAATTTCTATGAGGGACCAGAAAAGTTGGAGAAATCTCAATGTGTTTCTGAATACACACATTCATTTTGAGCTGATTTCTGCTCCTCTTGTGCCCTGTAAAAATTTCAAGGAATGTGGTTGAGGTTTGGAGATTTCCACAAAGATTAAGAGGGGTTATAAAGTGAAGAACTGGTGGTCTGTGTAACTGTTGGGCATTAAATATTTTCAGTACAAAGATGCCCCGGTTTTCAGTTTAGAAATCAGACACTGTCAATATCTGGGAAAATATCTGCTAATGTTCCTAATAGCAAAGTATGAAAGTTTAACGCTAAAAAGAACCCACATTTCTTATATTTACTTAGAACAGTATATAAGCCTGTTTTTGTATCTGGTCTGCAAACTGGTTGGTGAAGTGGCTATATTTTCTGCAGATGGTTAGGTCCAAATTTGTGTTTTGCTTAAGCGTCAACCTACTTTGGGCTCTCAGTAAACACTTAATTGTTTGCTGGCTTTTGCTGTCCCACCCAAACCTGGAACTTTCTCTTCCTTTGGGAAATGGTGGATCCTGGTGGCCCATATGAGATCTGAAATGTTCTTTTACAGTGAGTCATGTATTTCAAAGTGGGAACACAGATATGGTTTCCTGTCTTGTTCTTGAAGTCTACACACTAGGCTGGTTTATATCTGCTTGGCTGGAGGTAGGGAGGATGTAAGGGAAGGAAGAATCTCATCCAAGATCTCCCTGATTTCTAATGCCAAGCCACCCCAGGGTGAATGCTGAGCCTAGAGTAAAGGGAGGAGGTTCCGTCAGCTAGGCTGGGCTGCACCCTTTCCGTGTGCAGGCTCTGTGTGCGCAGGCTCTGTGTGCGCAGGCTCTGTGTGCGCAGGCTCTGTGTGCGCAGGCTCTGTGTGCGCAGGCTCTGTGTGCGCAGG